>NW_026862741.1:0-69143 GCF_026571515.1 Ruditapes philippinarum | reverse complement strand
CTGGGTGCCAGTTCATGCCTTAAATAAATACATTCCTCAACCTGTAAAGCTTGGATATGACCTTTACTGTGTTGGTTTGACTTGAAACCCAACCATAAAACGGGATTTAAGGATTTAGGGAAATACCCCTTGCGGGGATGTAGACATGTCTACTTTTGTCATGTATTTTAACTGGGAATCTACTTGAATTTCTACATTAAAATTGTAAGCTATTGTTTTATTATCAAGGAGGACTGAGAATAGTGGATCAAGCTATCCTACTAACAACTCATTTTTTTTTCAGACTAAAGATATCATTTTGCGTTCAGAACTATTTTCTATTGAGAATGGACTGGTAACTCTCGTTGTTATTTATTTTCAGGCTAAAGATATCATTTTGCGATCAGAACTATTTTCTATTGAGAATGGACTGGTAACTCTCGTTGTTATTTATTTTCAGGCTAAAGATATCATTTTGCGATCAGAACTATTTTCTATTGAGAATGGACTGGTAACACCTACGTTCAAAAACAAGCGTCCACAGCTGCGTAGTTTCTTCAAGAATGACATAGCAGCTCTGTACAAAAAACATAGTGGTGGGTCAGGTTAACGGAAGAAGAAGGAATCATCATGTTCATAATTTACAACTATTTTTTCTCAACTGAATTTTTGTATTCTGAACTCTGAATGTGTAAGTCTAATGCAGTTTCTATGGTTTTTAAGGAGAATTAATTAAAAAGCTTAAAATGCCAAAATGCTTTTGCCAGACTATATAAATGTTTGTTGTCATTAAGAGATATCTGAGGGACTGTCTTAAATGCATTTTAGGCCATCTCAAGCCTTAGAAAACTCTCTTTTTTGTTTGTGATGAAACCAAACATGGCAGTCTCAAATGCATTTTAAGGCCACCTCAAAACTCAGATAACTCGTTTTTGTTTGTGATGAAACCAAAATATGGCTCTGCCTTAAAAACAAAATTCATAACGGACCATCTCAGAAAATTTAAATGACATGTGAATAAGTATTTGTCTCAGCTAGGTACATACAACAGATAGAAATGTAGTTAATAGTTTAGGAGATGGTTAAAATTTTGGTAGATATTCAAGTGTATACTTGAGCTTTTCTATACTCATACAAAACAAAACAACAACAGTATTTTTCAACATACAGGGAAGTTAATATTAACCCTTTTGCTGCCAGAGGGTTATTGTTTTATTGATCACCTATTTGCCAGAGGATTTTCTTAGAAATTACTATATTATTATTATTAGATGTTATTAGTATTATGATAATTATATATGTTTCCAAATATGCTAGTATGATAATAATTATTGTCGATGGTATAATTTTCTTTATATTTATTTTATTATTATTATTATTATTAATTTATTATTATCATTATGATTATTATAGAAACGGCAAAAGCCGTCCATATGGCAAATACGCCGAAAATAACAGGGACGGCAGAAGCCGTCTCTATGGCAGTGAAAGGGTTAATACAGTAATGTGTTTAATTTTATTTATAGACAGTAATAATTTAAGTAAATTTACAATGATTTTTAAATGATAAAGAACAATTTTTATAGATAATTATATTTATTGACTGAATTTGAAAAAAATAAATAAAAAAGAAATAAACAATGATTTTCATGTTAGTTAAAAAATGTATTTTCAATGTATGTTATATTACATTTATGGACTAAAAATATTTAATATTTATGTATACACTATTTTTTACCTACATCTATAAAAATATTTATGAAGTATGATGTTGAATCTTTGTTACTGAGATATATGATCTACATATATATGTTTATATATAAATTTACAGGCATATGACAGTTATATCATAATTATATAGAATAGAGAAAAACAGAATCCCTAAAGAAAGCCCAACACAGCAAAAATTGAAAATGTTGCAGACTCAGTTTGATTGAGCCTGTTTATGATGTTTGAATTTATAGTGTTTGGTTTTATACCCGTCACACAATGAAGTTGTTAGGTGTGTTAACTGGAATCATTTTTTTAGCTGTTCAGCCATCCATCTGGCCATAGGGTTTTACTTGTCTAGGCATAACTCAGAAAAAAAGTATTGCAGATATCAATGTGAATAAGCTTAAGTCTATATTATTTTATCAATATTAAACTTTGGATACCTTTTTATGCTGACAAAGCAACATGCAGGGATGTCTTAGCCAGGACAATGAAAGTTCTAGTTTTTACTGTTAATGTAATTATTTTGGGGAACATTTTGCATGACATTTTGGGACAGTTTGTGATCTTTTTGTTGTTGAGATATTTTTATATAAATATACAATTTTTAGATCTGATATTAATAATATTGTTGGTTTTTATTTACAAAATCTTTATATTTATATTTAAGAGAAGAGAGAGATAGATCATTACAGATTCATGTTTTTACTAAATGTACATGTATTGATTACCACCAATAATACTTCTGTTCATATATGGAAGTTATTGAAAAGTTATTGAATTTGAAAATTTACAGTTGTTAATTATGTATGTGTAGTTTTATGAAAAAATGTTTTTCACTAGATTTATTGAAGCCATCCTCTTATTTCTTTGCTATAATCTAGATTGATTCTAACAATAATTATCATTTTTACAGCTTTTATATAATGGGCTTATGTAATTTACTGTATTACATATTTCTGAAATCCACCTCAAGTTTGACATAGTAAAAAGAGGTATATATCAATTAGCTTTGCTGTTCTAGATTGAATGGGTTTTTTATCATCTTTATTATGATATGACATTATTTTGATTATGATTACATAAATTAAATTGATTTGCAGGCATATTTTTTTGTTTTTGTTTTTGTATTGTTTTTCACTGATAAACTTTACATGTATAAAGCATATATATACATACATTTTAATGACAGTTTTTAGGGATCAGTTATTGTCTATACCATTACCATTACTAACATGTTTATCATAAGATTATTATATATTGTTCAGTACAATACTGCATTATATTGGACTCTTACACAGCTGTAAAACCTAGTGCATAGTCCAATATAGGTTTTTGTATGAGTCCAATTGAATCAGTATTATACTCAATGTTTAAACCTCTTTATTCCACACTAACAATCTTTAATATTTTGACATTACTTCATTAAATACAACATGATTTTGATATGGAATTTTTGGACTCACAAAATGATAACGAGGCTGGATGGAGTACAGCATGAATTTGATATGGAATTTTTGGACTCTAAAATGAAATATGGCTACATTGATCCAACAATGATTCATATAGTAAGATCACATGATGCAAAGGCTGGAAATTTACTTTAACATGCCATAAGGTGTGAAATACAGCTGAATATAACCTTATTAAAGTTAATTTGATACAATATGTATCTATGTGAACTATATATGTAGTAGTTTACATTGTGATGAATTTTTATATTATACATAAAAATAAGTACAATATATGGGAATTGTAGTAAATGTTAATATGTTTTGTTATGTTATACATGTAAAATGAATACAATATTTGGGTTGTAAATGTAATTGTATTTTTTTGATATTATATATGGGAAGTAGATATTATTGTATACTTTTTACATTAATGATTATACATATAAAATGAATACAATGTATGGGTAGTAAATAATGTCATTGTGTATTTTTATATTTTACATATATTTAGTGAATACAGTATATAGGTAGTTTACATAAATATGTCCCTAATTATTTTATTTGATATACATTTTTTTAGACAAACTGTTGAAAATTTTTGTTTATATGTTCATAAATAATGATATTATTTTCAAATCAACAAGTATTGTCAAATTCATAGGGCCAACATTTTCAAATCATGGGGCCAACATTTTCAAACCGTGGTGCCAGCATTTTCAAACCATGGTTCCAGCATTTTCAAACCATGTGGCCAACATTTTCAAACCATGGGGCTAACATTTTCAAACCATTGGCCCAGCATAAAGTTGATAATTCATCCTGTCCTTAATTTTATTTACTGTTCTTCATAACATCGTTATTTTTTAACTTATATATCATAGATACCTGATTTATTGGAACCTATATGAAACATGGTCTTTTGGCAGCATTTTAGATTGATTAGATCAAAGTCAAGGTTACTTCCATTCGGCTAAAAGAGATTCCTCCTAATTCCCCTCATAGAGTAAGCCACGATTTTATTAGAGTGTCATCTTGGAAGGTTATTCAGTATTTAGAGAAGTCAAAGGATAGTACAACAGGAGAATTTCCTGGGGTGGATACTTTGTTAGTCCCCATCAGGTTTCATTGGAGGGAACTGTGAGTTAAGTTACCTCCTTTTCCATTCATCTTTGCTTCATTGCCATAAATCAAAATGTGCATTAGCTAGGCTGGTGATGTATTTGGCCAGTCAATAAAGGACAATGTGCGGATAATGCACAGAATTTTATTTTTATTCTTCATACAACTGATAATGAGTAAAAATGTGGTTACCCGTCACAGGGATCCTGTGATAAACTTAATGTATAAAAGCTAGGGCCTCATGTATATTAAAAAAAGACTGAAGAAAAATTCTTTAAAGTTAATTTCTACATTTAAATGGGTTGGAGGTAAGGAATCATCAGATAACATTATACAGGTTGTGTGGACTGCTGCACTAGTATCTGTAACATGCTTGTGTTCTATAATTTCATGTATTTTTAGTTTTTCTTTTAGTTGTAATTTTGTACATGTATATAGAGGTGTTTTTTGTGTCACCTGCTACAGAGTAATTTGTAAATGTTTCTTTACTCTTGTGACTCTCTTTCATAGTAACCATGCCCATTTGTTGTAAGTCAGAGATCATGGTTCCTTTACTGGGTTCAGTGTTTGGGGACATTTGTCCATTTTTCAACTACAAGTTCTTGTTTTTTGTAAAACAATTTTTAATAAAACATTTTCATGAGATTGGATTATATTTGGGACCATTTTGACAAAAGTGATTGATTTATTAATACATGTAAATGTACCTGTAAAATGAGATTTTTATATTTAATGCTCATCTTAATAAGTGCTGCTTATAAAATGTATTTTGGTAGAGGTGTTTTATTTACATAATAAACTCTATGTTATATTTATGTTTTGTTTTTACTTTTCCTATATGGAAAATCGAAACAAATGCGTAAGCCTCGTTTAATTAAGATGTTACTTATTTACTTAACTGACTATGTTGCCAGAATGAAAAAAAAATGTATTTTTTGGACCCCTGTTTCAACTAAAGCTGTTACTCGCTGAATAGAATTATAGATAAAAGCCTTTAATGTGTAGGGACTTATAGAACAGCTATAAGTGTAAAGATAATCTGTTCTATATCTTGAATTTAGCAGATACCAGGTTGGTCTTGAAACTGCAGATCTAAAAAGGCAACACACTAATAGGAAAAACATAAACTTCAAAACAGACTTCTAGTTTCAAATTGTAGGTTCGAATCTAATTGAAACATTATAGTATATATTATAATCATTTCTGATTTTTTTATTATATTTATTTAACTTTTATGCATACCAATCACCCATTGTACGACAGTATACAATTATACAGTGTACATTATACAGTATACAATTATCGAAAACATTACATATACATATATACGTATATCAAAGTTATGATATTTTTAAAGAAAAAACTTTGTATGCGAAATTAAATAAACGAGTCGTCCGCTAATGCTTCATATAGTTAAAAATAAAGGCATCTTGAAAAATTATGTCGAGGATTCAAACTTGAATCTTCCCAATTGCAATGCTATCATACTTACCACAAGGCCATCGGGGCGTTAGTATAAAATTAAGTATCAAGAACTTTTCTATCATTTAAAGTCAATAAGTAAATCGTATTAATTTACGGAAACTAAAGAAAAAGCTTCCGAAATTAAATAATCTCTATATATACGAGGATTGATCAAAAGTTCTTGGCCCGAGGTACTTCCGGTTGTCACAAAACCCAACTAATGGTCTTACTTTTCTATATAATCGCCCTCTTCATCAATGCACTTTGCCCACATGTGCTCCAATTCGTTTAACCCTTCAAAAAAGAACTCTCTATTTTGGTTCTCCAAGAACTCATTGGCCGCCTCCGTGACACCTTCATTGCTTCCGAAACGTCTACTACGTAGCTTGGTTTTCAGTTTTTGAAACAGGTAGAAATCAGAAGGGGACAAGTCCGGAGAATATGGAGGATAGGGAAGAATTCAGTTGCAGCAGCCATTGCAACTTGGGATATATGAGCTAGCTCATTGTTGTGCAAGGGCAGAACGCCTTTAGTCAGTGTGACCCTCCTTTTACACGCGAGTTCTTTACGCAGACGTCTCGATTCGTCTCAATAGTACCTACCGTTTATGGTACGACCTTGCTCAAGATAGTCAATCATGATTATCCCCTGACTATCCAAAAAAAATGGAAGCCATCATCTTCCCTCTTGAATTTCTTCGGAGGGAGTGAGCCAGCATGTTTCCACTGCATGCTCTGTTTTTGGATTCTGGATCCATGTTTCATCCTGAGTTATGATCAGGTAGATAAAATCAGGTTCACTCTCATAGCAAGACAAAAGATATCTTGAAATGTCATGTCTGGTCCGTTTCTGGTCGTCCGTCAACTGTCTGGGGGCCAATCTAGCGGAAACATTTGACATGACATAGACATCAGCCAGAATTGCCCAGAATTAGCTGAACTGAATCAAAGCTTATACCAACTTCCCTAGCAATGCTTCGCAGGTCTCGCCTTCTGTCGCACTTGACCAAATCGTGCAAAGCTTCGGCAATTTCATCGTTGGTGGCCTTTTTTGGCCGCTCATACAGCTCATCATCTCTAATGCTCTCCATGCCCCTCTTAAATTCAGCAGCCCATTTTTATGCCCCCACAGAGTGGGAGCATATAGAGTTGCACTTGTCCGTCCGTACGTACGTCTGTCCGTCCGTACGTACGTCTGTCCGTCCGTACGTCTGTCCGTCCGTCGTCTGTCCGTACGTCCCGAAATCTTGTGAACGCAACTCCTCTTAAACCGAATGGTAGATTTTGCTTAAACTTCCAGGGATGAACAACCTTAATGGTAGATGGTAGTAAAGGAAGGAATTTTTGCTGCGACCAAATTTAACAGAATTATGGCCCTTTGTTGATTTTTTCACTATATACCATATAGAAATTTTGTGAACGCAACTCCTCTTAAACCGGATGACAGATGTTGCTTAAACTTCCAGGGATGAACAACCTTAATGTGTAGATGGTAGTTAAGGAAGGAATTTTTACTGCCACCAAATTTAACAGAATTATGGCCCTTTGTTGATTTTTTCACTATATACCATATAGAAATTTTGTGAACGCAACTCCTCTTTAACCGGATGGCAGATTTTGCTTAAACTTTCAGGGATGCACAACCTTAATGTGTAGATGGTAGTAAAGGAAGGAATTTTTGCTGGGACCAAATTTAACAGAATTATGGCCCTTTGTTGATTTTTTCACGATATACCATATAAATGTTGTCAGTGGGGGCATCCGTGTCCTTTGGACACAGTTCTAGTTTCACAGTGCTATAGGAAGGGGACTCCTTCACAAGTGTATCCATGACGTCGTCGTGGATTTATTTGGAGGACATCCCTTTCTTACAGAGGTACATAATGACGGCTCTGATGTCAACTGTTTCCATTTTGTTTAAATAGCTATCCCTCTACTGATCAAAGTGTGTTTTTATGTTACTTAATCTATGTAAAACTGCATGTAACTCGGCCAGAATCTTCAATAAGATATCGGTATCGACGTATCGTGTGTAAATGTCAGTGTAGAGGCTACAAGTATATCGGGCCAAGAATCTTTTGATCATACCTCGTAGATTTTATAAAATAAGGAATGTCATGTATACAGTGTTGAATGGTAATATTACATTACATTTACTAAGTGTAGGACTATCAGATAGTAACAAGTGACACATCATGACTAGATCTCAATTTTATTTATTCATACAACATGTACAATAATATAGGTATTTAATTTTGGTATGTCACTAACTTGGCAAAAAGTGTTAACTATTTAAAACAAAAATGAAAGAAATCAACTGTAATAGCAGGAAATATATACAGCTCATTTCATGTACAATTTTGTGTATAAAAATCAGGCATACTTTTTCATTATTGTATTTTAAATCACTTTATACAGTAAAGTATAGGCATAATTATTGTACATCATACAACAGGTTAAAAGTCTTGATGTTAATGAATATATGCATTAACATGTTATTTCAAGATTCCAATGTGCCATATTAATGTTCATGCAATATCAAGTTGTTATGGTTATAAGGAGCCTATTCAACTACTTTGAATCTGAAGTCTTTGTGTAAGAGTTACATTTTTATTCTCATGGCACATTAGACACTTATACTGTCATACATTCCCACAATGTATTGTTAATCTGCAACTATTCAGTTCTTGTTGTTTTACATGGCTTATATAACTATGAAGATTATCAATTTTGTGAGTTCACTTTATTACTGATGGACATTCTCTCGCCCACACAGATACTTATATAACTTTTCTGGTAGTGGTTAAAAGCATTTACCTTGAATGTTTTTTGAAGGGTAAGAATATATAATTAAATTAAAGAGAGAAATTGTTGTTATTGTAAATGTGACTGTGAATGTGATGTAATATTTTATTAAAGTGTCACATTAAAAAAACCTTTATTTTACTATTTTGATTCATTCCAACAAATAATCTCTTGGTATTTTGGCAATAAGCAATACTTGTTGGTCTTATGATGCCATGTCTTTTATCTATCAATATCTTTATTTTGGAGAGATCATGTGATAATTGAAGAATATTATTTGATTCACGACCACACACATATAGTGATCCATATTCATCAACAGCAAGTTGTTGAGGATTTTTCAGTTGATCATCTTTGTAGATTGCGTTCACCTCACCAGCATAAGTCAAACAGGTCACAGTGTTTCTGCTCCAGTCAGAGACATAAATCATAGAATTGTCAGGACTAATAGTCAAATAAACAGGATAGGTAAACCGATTCTGACCATTGTCATCTTTATCAAATGATTTCACTATTCTACCTGATATACTAGAAATCTTAATACTACCTGTCAACCAATATGAAACCACAAAATGGTTATTACTGTAAGCAATACCACTACAACAACCATTTCCTGGTATCTCAGTGATATCTAAAACTTCCATATCTTGCGCAAATGTAATCAGTCTGATCATTCTTTCATCTGTAAATGTGACAGCAACTTTATGATGTGAAACTTTTGTTATTCCCCATGGTTTGCTGTTGAATTTTCTTTCTTTGATATATTCTTCTTTTGATTTTTCAAGCCTAAATATGACAAGACAACACCTATTATAATCTAATGCAAGAAGTGTATGTTCAGATAAGACAAGTAAAGAAGTTATACTGTCAAACTCGTGACTGATATCAAAATTAAAGGAAATCTTTCTCTCTTCAGCTGATGCATGTACTTTATCTAATGAGAAAAACCTTGTTTGATTCTCTAAAGATTTTACATTTAATGGAATGTCAAATATGTTGAGTTTGTATCGCTGTATGGAGTAATGTTGAATTTGGTAAGTCGTGACTTGAATGTGTTCACACATTTGTTTCGCTAACTTCCATTTTATAAATAGTTCACAGTTTTTACCAAATTTCCGAGCCTGTTCTAAATCTACAGTAAGAGCCTTCAAATTTCCAACCAAATTCAAATGTTCAGACTTGACTTTTTTGAAATCAGTGTTTGTCTTAACAACCTCTTCTTTCATATTTGATTCAGCTTTTCCTACTTTTTCTTCAAACTTTCTTCCCTTTTCAGAAGACATTTGAATTAGTTTTGACCTTTCTTTCTTCAACTTAGCAATGGTGTCTTCCATTTTCTTATCAAAATCATCAATGAGATCTTGATGATGTTGCTTGTAAGTTGCTATCAGCTTGTTGCTTTGCTCTTTACATGCAAAAGTTGCATTTTCCTCTTGTTTCTTAATCACTTCACTTTTGGCATCCAACAACTTTTCTGTGTCTTTTATATCCTTAGACAATTGATCCATATTTTTGCTAAAGTTTGTTAGTTCATCACTTTTTTGTATGTCTGAAGCTAGTGTTGGTAAATGGTTAACATCACTGCAGTTTTTATGGTCATTATTCTTGCATTCCTGACAGGCTTCTTTGTTGCATTGAGAACAGTAAAACTTGATCAGCTTTCCAGGATGAGTTGAACATTTCTCAAAATAAAAATCCTGTGGCATACTTTTACTGTCTTGGATTTTGTGCGTTTTAAATTGTCTCTTATGATATCTTTGACATATCACACATATATAATCCTGACATTCTACACAAAAAGCTACAGCTGTTGCATAACCATCATCATGTCTCTCACATGCCTCACAAAACATTTCTGTTACTTCATCAGAGTCTTGTGTAAGTGATCCACTGAAATTTGCAGCCATTTTGCAATTTTTTGTCTGTGTAATTCACTTGAACAAATAAACACTAGTTTTGAGATTTATTGTTAATTTTGAAAATTGTATTGCATGAAAATATATATGCTTTCATTTTCATTCTCAACTAAGTTCACTTAGCAAAGCAGTTTCGGTTAAAGCAAGTGAAATGTTTAAACTGTTTTGAAAATTTAATACTGAATAATCTGATAACAGCATGAATTTATATGAGCGTATCAGGTGTTTTATATTAGAATGACCTAACTTGGTAAGTTTAAAGAATCAGATACAGCAGTTTTGTCTTTCATAATTTATGCTTGATAAGAAGGAAGTTATGGTGTCATGTCATTTACTGATAAGATTTTATAAATCTGTTTAATAAAGTTTTCTAACTTGACCCACATTGAGCAGGTTAAAGCTAAGATTTCAAAGTAATAGCCGGTGATTCCGTCGGCGTTTAAATTTCGTTTAACGTATACAGATATATTTACGCTTCAAACCTAAAATATATAGAATTGATAAGAAAATTCATGCTGAGACTTTTACAAATGTAATTGTAGCATGATTTAGTACATAAAATAATTTTAATATTTTTGCCATTTATTTGCCTAAGTATCCCTTTAAAAGTTCTACTTTATTGTGAAAAAACTATGATATTACTTGTAAGAATTTTTTATCTTCTCCTTTTGTAAAATTATTTCAGGATTCGTTCAAATGATCCTGATTATATGCACGATATTAAACAAAATTTAATGTATGCCAAATTATCATTTATATATTATGTTTTAGAGGTTTACTTTTTATATTGTAATGGACCATCGTCCGTCGTCTATCGTCCGTCCGTGTGTCCGTGCGTCAACAACTTCTCCTCCTAAACCCCTCTGCCAAATTTGTTGAAACTTTGCAGGGATGTTTGGTTTACCAAACATCTTCTTGTGACAATCCAAAAGCACTGTAGATAAGATATTTGGCATGAAACATCTTCTAGTGAATGTCTTACAAATTTGTTCAAATAAATGCTCTAGAGTCAAAAATGGCCGCACTCCAGGGGTCATTGATATTCCTTATATGTACGTCGAAAAAATTAAAAGAATCTTCTTGTGACAATCCAAAAGAGCTAGAAATTAGATATTTGGCATAAAAAAATCTGCTAGTTGATGGCTACCAAGTTTGTTCTAATAAAATTCGTAGGGTCAAAATTGGCCCCGCCTCAGGGATTACTGATTTTCTTTATATGTATATAGTCAAAACTTAAACAACTTCTTGTGAAAATCAAAAAAAAGGTAAAGCTTAGATATTTGGCATGAAACATCTTCTAATGGATGTCAACCAAGTTTGTTCAAATAATTGCCCTAGGATCAAAATTGAACTGGCCCAGGGGTCATTGATTTTCTTTATATGCATAGTAAAAACTAAAAAAAAAAATCTGTTTTAGTTCAAATAAAAGTCTTTTTCTGCCAATTATCTAGTGTGCGCAATCTTCGTGCATTTCTTGACTCGAACATGAGGATGGAACAACATATAAATAATGTCTGTAGGAACTGTTATGCACAACTAAGACAAATCGGTCACATCAGATCCTATCTTACTGTTAAAGCAACCAAATCTCTAGTAAATTCACTTGTTACCTATAGGTTACTACTGTAATGCACTGTTATATGGAGTCTCTAAGCAGTCAATGACCAAGTTACAACATGTTCAAAATACAGCAGCTAGAATTGTGACCAAAACACTCAAATATGACCACATAACACGTATGTTACGTGAACTTCACTGGCTTCCGGTAGAGTATCGGGTCGAATATAAAATTTTGACTTATACATATAAATCCCTCATCGATCAATCACCAGCCTATATAAAAGACATGATAGACGTGTACATCCCAGTCAGGGATCTGAGGTCCCAGAATAACTCAATGACATTAGTTGTGCCTAAATCTCGGACAGTACGATATGGTGACAGGTGCTTCCAAACAGCCGCAGCGAAATTATGGAACGCGTTACAACCTGACATTAGAGACTGTAATACCTTGCCAAGTTTTAAGAGAGCTCTCAAAACACATTTTTTCAGAAAGTTCTATGGCCGTTAGTTTCATAAATCAACATACATGTACTACTTTTGCTATATTATCAGTGTAAATTTTAATTGAGCCTTGATTTTAAACTAAATGTGTCTGTATTTCTTACCATTCTTTACTGGTTTTAGATTATCATTATTGTTTAATAGGTTTACTTAATTAATATTGTACATTATGTCTTATATATATATATGTTTTATCGGATTTATGTAAAGCACTCTTGAACATTTATTATTTATGAAAAGAGTGCTATAGAAATGTGGTATATAAAAATAATAATAATAATAAAAAGCCCTAGATTCAAAATTGACCGCGCCCTAGGGGTCATTGATTTGCCTTATATATACACATATATTGTAAAAATTAAAAAATCTTCTTTTGAAAATCCTAAATACCTATCTTAGATATTTGGCATGAAACATGTTCTAGTGTATGTCTACCCTGTTTGTTGAAATAAAATTTATGGGTCAACATTGCCCCGCCCAGGGGATCGAGGTCGACAGTTCAATCCCAAACCAGGTCAAATGGTTGTTTTCCCTCTCTTTTTCTGTCATCTTTTTGTTAGCTCACCTCTCACTGTGTGACATGCTAAACTGTTTAATAAAATGGCTGCTAGATTTAAAATTAGAAAACAACAACATCTAAACAACATATTAACAACTGGTTTAGTTCTGAAATAATTTTAAACAAAAATTTCTTTCGTGACAGTGTACACAATTTTTTTTCAGATTAAGCTGTCCCTTGTTTTCAAGTTGCGCTTCTAGGGAACAAAGAGGCTACACTTTGACCTTTTAACCTATTTTTCAGGTGAGCGATCCAGGGTCCTCTGGGCCCTCTTGTCATTTTTTTGCTTTTAAAGTACTTCAATCCTGATACAGACATTTACTATATACACGTACAAGGGTAATGTTCGAAAAATTATTGTTTTTAGAATATATATCCAATATTGTTGAAACTTATGTGTGGGTAACTTTATTTGCCTCGAACAGAAAATGAAACCACTTTTTGAAGCAAGATGAACAGGTTTCCATAGTCCAAAAAATAAATTTTAATCTATTATTTTTAATAAAATAGCATTTCTCTCCTTATGCTTGAAGATAGAAATAACATTTAAATGCGTCTGATAAAGTGGCAATATTATGATGTCACCTTCGCTAAATTTTAAATCAGTTGCAGTGTTTGAATGAAGCAACAACATTTCGTTCCATATATATCATTCAAACAGTTCTTTTGGAAAATAAAATGTTGATTAGTGATGACCAGTTGCGAAGTGCAGTACAATTCTGTGTTACGCTCAATAAATCTTCAACAGAAACTTTAAAGATGATGAAAGAGTTTGACTATTTACAGAATAATGGGGTTATCCTACTCACTCAGGCGTCAGTATAACACTTATGTTATCGTGTTATAGATAGCATTTTGAGTTACATCATATCTCATCAAGGACTGAGGTTATATGCTTGTCTTCTTTCATATCAGTATAGGAGGTCACTAACAAAGACATATAACATGAAATTTGAAGACTTAAACTTTAACTTTACCATCATGTATTTTTCATGAAACATCTTTTTTGTGTTAATTTCTGCATTATCATGGCTCTTGACTTAATATTAAGCATGTAGATCAACTGACAGCTCTTTTCTGATAACATAGTTTTCTATGCCTTTTATATGTAGGATTTTTCTTTTCATTGTTTCACACCAAACTGGCTTTATCGTCTCTGCACTTTGTAGTCTAGATACAATTTTTGGATGTCTCACAGTGATCGAATTGGCTTTTGTAAATTATTTATATGACGGGGTGTGGAAATATGGATTTTGCCCTTTTCTCAAGGACAAGTTGGGCAGGAATTTTTACTTGTACGCAGCTTAACTTTACTTTTAATTTTACTTTTGATAAAAGTTTCTGAGAGGTAATAGTTTCAGCATGCAAATTTTATATTGTGACTAGACGGATATACAATGTCGTATCAGATTGGAAATGATTCACTGCCTTATATACCGGTAATTTGCAAAACGTTTCCTCAAACTCCAGAGATTAAATCTGATCTTTACACTAATATTTATACACACATTAAAAATCACTCCATGCTCAAGTATTGAAGCTGAGACACCTGATGTGTTGCATTGTATTTAGACTAATTTATTACATAGATGTACATTCAGATGTGCTTAAGCTAACACCATCTTGTCCTTCTTGTTATGTCACTTGTAAACACTATTGAATGTTGATACAACATTACAATGTCTAAATATAGGACTTTCAGATAGTAACAAAATAGAGTGAAATAAGAACCCCTAAAGAAAGCCCAACTCGGCAAAATTGAAAATGTTGATGGCTCGGTTTGATTGAGCCTGTTCATGGACGTACTAAGAAAATCAAGTGACACTTGATTAGATCTCAATTATATTTATTCATACAATAATGTAGGTATTTTAATTTTGGTATGTCACTTACTTGGCAAAAGTGTTAACTATTTAAATGAAAAATGAAAAGATTCAACTGTAATAGCAGGAAATATTTACAGCTCATTTCATGTACTGTTTTGTGTATAAAAAATATGGCACAAAATACTTTTTTAATATTGCAATTTAAATCACTATATACAGTAAAGTATAGGCATGATTATTGTACACAATACAACAGGTTAGAATACTTGATGTTGATGAATATATGCATACAGTAAAGTATAGGCCTGATTATTGCACACCATACAACAGGTTAAAAGACTTGATGTTAATGAATGTATGTATACAGTAAAATACAGGCATGGTTATTGTACACCATATAACAGGTTAAAATACTTGATTTTTATGATTATGTGATAGTTTGTTCATGAACATATAACTTCAAGATTCCAATGTGCAATACTGTTTAGTAAAGTGTTGAGTTGTTATGGCTATAAGGAGTCTTAGGACCGTATTCAACCACCCCTAAATGAGACTTTGAAATGAACTTTCTGTAAAAGTTATATATTTTAACCTAGTGTCACATTGAAATCTGTCACACATTCTCACAATGTCTTTTTATTCGCCACAAAGCGGTATTTGTTATTCTGCCACGATGCCATACTTTTTGAAGATTTACCCTGACTTTTGTCCATCAAGATCTTCGTTTAGGTGAGGTCACATAATTATAGAAAGATATTGCCTCACTCATGCACAAACATTATACTGATAAAATTGTTCTAGATGGTTATGTTTAAAGCATTTCAATTGAACATGTGATTAGAGTCAGTGGGAGAATATTGCTATTAAAGTATACATGTATATAGAAATATGAGAAATTGTAGTTTATGAGACTGTGAAAGTGATGTAATATTTTATTCAAGTGACACACTAAAAACCTTTATTTTACTACTTTGATTCATTCCCACAAATAATCTCTTCGTATTCTGGCAGTATGCAATACTTGTTGGTGTATCTATGCCATGACTTTTATCTAGTATTTTCACTTATGGTGAGGTCAACATGAATAATTGATGGACATTGTTAGAGTCACGACCACACACATAAAACTGATCCATATTCATCAACAGCAAGTTGGTGAGGAAATTTCAGTTGATCATCTTTGTATATGGATTTCAAACATTCCATCAAAGGTCAAAAGGTAACACTGTATCTTCCACAATCAGAGACATACATCATAGAATTGTCAGGACCGACAGTCAAGTAATAAGAAAAGGAAAACAGACTCTGACCATTGTCATCTTTGTCAAAGATTTCACTATTTTACCTGAATACTTAAAATCTTAATACTACCCACCTGTAAACCTGTTGTAATATGAAAAAACAAAGATGGTATTATTACTGCAAGCAATACCAAAACAACGAATATTTTCCTGGTATCCTCAGTGAAAATTTCTCAGAAAATGTAATCAGTCGATCATTTCTTCTTTGGAAATGTGACAAAATTTATTATCAAAACCCTTTGTTATTCCCAAGGGATTGTGTTAAAATTTTTGATTTTTAATACTTTTATTTGACATTTAAAGCGTAAATATAAAGGACAGCCTTTTATAATTTTTTAAAATGTTTTTTCGAAGCAAAGCAAAAAATTTACTGTCAAACTCATGAGATACACAAAAAAGGGCAATTTTTTTTCTCTACTCGTACATGTACTTTTTTAAATAGAAAATCTTTTTTGATCCTCTAGAGATTTTTGATTTTTTTAAAATTTTCAATTTTTATTTTGTATCGTTGTATGTGGAATTTAAATTTGGTCAGAAGAAAATTGAATTTTTTCACTTTTTTTTCGCTAACTATTTTTAATTAAACTTTCACATTTTTTTGCCCTAATTCTGACCCTGCTCTATATCAACAATAAGAGCTTTCAAATTTCCAACCAAATTCAAATGTTCAAACTTAAGTTCTTTAAAGTTTGTATTTGTCTTAACAACCTCTTGTGTCATATTCGTTTCAGCTGTTCTTACTTTTTTTTCAAAATTTCTTTCCTTTTCAGATAATTTTTGAATTAGTTCTAACCTTTCTTTCTTCAACCTAGCAATGGTCTCTTCCATTTTCTTATCAAAATCATCAATTAGATCTTGACGATGTTGTTTGTAAGTTGCTATCAGATTGTTGCTTTGCTCTTTACATGCAAAAATTGCGTTTTCCTCTTGTTTCTTAATCACTTCACTTTTAGCATCTAAAATATTTTCTGTGTCTTTTATATTCTTAGACAATTGATCCATATTCTTGCTAAAGTTTGTTAGTTCATCACATTTTTGTATGTCTGAAGCAAGGGTTGGTAAATGGTTAACATCACTACAGTTTACATGGTCATTATCCTTGCATTCTTGGCAGGCTTCTTTGTTACACTGAAGGCAGTAAAACTTGATCAGCTGTCCAGGATGAGTTGAACATTTCTCACAATAAAAATCCTGAGGCATACCTTTACTCTCTTGGATTTTGTGAGTTTTAAATTGTCTCTTATGATATCTTTGACAGGTCACACATATATAATCCAAACAATCTACACAGAAAGCTACAGCTGTAGCATAACCATCACCATGTCTGTCACATTCCTCACAATACATTTCTTTAATTTCATCAGAGTCTTGTGTAAGTGATCCACAGGAATTAGAAGCCATTTTGCTAATTTGATCGTTTTTGTATAATTTACATGAACTATATAAGTATTGAGTTTCAATGTTAATCCTGAAGATTTAAAAGTATATAAATCCTGTCAATGCCAATTTATTATTATTGAGTTCATTTGAACAAAATAATTGGTTTTAACCTTTAAACTTTTAAGATTGGTTTACCAATATTTCCTATTCAAAGCTTGTTTATCAATTACATCATGAATACGTTATATATATTGTATACTCGCTAGTCAGTTGCTGTCGTAAAATGGCCTAACTTATTAGGTTTAAAGAGCCAGATACAGTATTGTTGTCGTGTTTAATTTATGCTTGATCAGAGTTGATATTTGAGGCCAAAAAATTATTGTATCATGTGCTTTATTGAAATATAAATCAGTTTGGTAATGAATGATTCAACTTAAAATATGTGTGTGCTTTATTGTTGAATATTAATTTTGATTTTTGCTTCTTTTTATAGTGAATTGAAAATAAGAAATGTCTTTGTAAGCATAATAACTATTTATATCAGCATATCAGGTGTTATATATTACAATGACCTAACTTGATATGTTTAAAAAATCAGATACAGCATTGTTGCTTTGCATAATTTATGTTTGATAAGAGGTAATATGAGATTCAAAAAAAAATATTGTGATTAAAGATATTATTTTACTAATCAGTTTGATAAGGCTTCATGTGTTCTTTTTGAAATTAAGTTTTATTTTATTGTGAGAAAGTATGATATAACTTTGTAAGAATCTTTTATATTTTCTTTTTGTAAAATTATTCCTGGGTTTGTTTAAAAGATCCTGCTTAAATGTACCATATCAAACAAATGTATGTCAAATTGTCCTTTATATGTTATGCATTAAAGGTTTATCATTTTCTGTTTAGACGTTGTCTATCACCACAACACTGTGTGCTGAAAAAACTTGGAATTAGCTTTTAATTTAGACACATTTTTCTGCAGTAATCACATATTGGGTACTCGCTTGGTACCAGAGACAAACTCGCCAGCGCGACTGCGAGTGCCACATAGGTCGAAGACATTTTTGGACTGCTGAATTCAATTGAATTGTAACTTATTATATCTGCTGAAGTATTCTCGTAAATACAGTACATGGGAAAATATGGAAAAAAGGAAAAAATAGATAAAAAGGGCAAAAGTAAGATAGAAAGGCTTAATAAAGATATAATAAGACCTTCCGCATGCAAAACAGGCACCATTACCACTAACAGATGAGATAACATTCTTTCAACTCCTACCTGTAGGTGCGTTTTTATACATGTATGGCATATTCTTGCCATCCCTATGTACTTCTGAATTTACGATTCTCCATTCACGATCATATTTGAACCGAAGGACTTAACATTCTTTAATGTACATTTGTAGGTGATAAATAATCTAATATCACTAACGGGAAAAAAGAAAATTAAAAGGCATAAAACTTAACAGGAATTAATTTTTATTGATAAATACAACTCATCACATTTACAATTTTGTGTATTTACAGGCTAATAAAATCTTTTGTTGTCATTTTTGTAATTCAAATGATACAATCAGAGAGAATAATAGGCTTTAATTATTTACAACAGATAGCCATATAGAACAGGTTTAATGACTTGATAATTTATGAAAACATGTATATGCATTAACATATTATTTTTTTAAGATTCCAATGTGCCATAGGTATGTGAAGTGTTAAGTTGTTATGGTCATAATGACCCTATTCAACCTAAAATGAGACATTGGAATGAATGATTGGTATGAAGTCTTTGTGTAAGAGTAACATATTTTATCCCTGTAATATATGAAAATTTGTATACTTTCACACATTCCCACAATATCTTGTTATTCTGCAACTATGATAATGTTTTACATTGCTTTCTTAACTTGCTTCAAAAATTATCACTTTGGTAAGGTCACTTGATTAATGATGGACATTTCTCACCCACACACACTGATACAGCTTTTTCTGGTAGTGTTTCAACGCATTTACCTTGAATGTTTTTTAAGGGATAGAATATTTAATGTCATTTAAGAATATATAGCAGTAAAAGAAATTGTAGTTTATGAGACTATGAAAGTTGTGTAATATTTTATTCCAGTGACACATTAAAAACCTTAATTGTTTTACTATAATTCATCCCTTCAAATAATAGTATTCTGGCAGTATGCAATACTTGTTGGTGTAGATATGCCATGGCTTTTATCTTTCAGTATCTCCACTTTGCTGAGATCACATGATAATTGATAGACATTGTTGGAGTTACGACCACACACATAAACGGATTTATATTCATCAACAGCAAGCTGTTTAGGATCTTTTAGTTCATCATCTTTGTAAATGGCCTTCATCTTACCATCAGATGTCAAACAGGTCACGGTGTGTCTGCCACAATCAGAGATATACATCATTGTATTGTCAGGACTGACAGTCAAGTAATGAGGAATGTTAAACTGACCATTTATATCTTTGTTCAATGATTTCACTATTTTACCGGACATATTTAAAATTCTAATACTAGATGAATACATGTTGATATATGAAACAACAAGATGTTTATTACTGTAAGCAATACCATAGCAACATCCATTTTTTGGCATCTCCGTGACATCTAAAACTTCCATTTCCTCAGAAAATGTCATCAGTCTGATCAGACTTTCATATGGAAATGTGACAGCAACTGTATGATCTGAAACTTTTGCTATATCTTGTTTGATCCTCTAGAGATTGTATTGTTGGTTGAATGTCAGATTCTTTTAGTTTGTATCGTTGTATGAAGGAATGTTGAATTTGGTCAGTGGTGATTTGAATTTGTTTACAAATTTGTTTTGCTAACTTCAGTTTAATAAATAGTTTACAATTTTGACCTAATTTCTGAGCCTGCTCTAGATCAACAGTAAGAGCCTTTAAATTTCCAACCGAATTCAAATGTTTAGACTTGAGTACTTTAAAGTTTGCGTTTGTGGTAACAATCTCTTCTTTCATATCTGTTTCAGCTTTTCTTACTTTTTCCTCAAAGTTTTTTACCTTTTCAGATGCCCTTTGAATAAGTTCTAACCTTTTTTTCTTCAACCTAGCAATTGTCTCTTCCATTTTCTTGTCAAAATTGTCAATAAGCGCTTTATAGTGTTGTTTGTAATTTGCTATCAGTTTGTTGCTATGCTCTTTACATGCATCAGTTGCTTTTTCTTCTTGTTTCTTAATCACTTCACTTTTAGCATTTAACAGCTTTTCTGTGTCTTTTATATTCTTCGACAATTGATCCATATTTTTGCGAAAGTTTATTAGTTCATCACTTTTTTGTATGTCTAAAGCAAGGGTTGGTAAGTGGTTAACATCTCTACAGTTTAAATGCCCATTATTCTTGCATTTTTGGCAGGCTTCTTTGTTGCACTCAGAGCAGTAAAACTTGACTAGCTGCCCAGGATGAGTGGAACATTTTTCAAAATAAAAATCCTGTGGCATACTGTTACTGTCTTGGATTTTGTGAGTTTTAAATTGTCTTTTGTGATATCTTTGACAGGTCACACATATATAATCCAAACAATCTACACAGAAAGCTACAGCTGTAGCATAACCATCACCATGTCTGTCACATTCCTCACAAAACATTTCTGTAACTTCATCAGAGTCTTGTGTTAGAGATTCACTGAAATTTGTAGCCATTTCCAATTTTGTTTGTTTGTGTAATTAACTTGAAAATATAAACCCTTAGTTTTGAGATATATCGTTAATTTTGAAAATTATATTGTATGAAAATGAAAATGCTTTCATTTTCATTCTCATTTATGTTCATTTAACAAAGCAGTTTCGGGTTAATCAAGCGAAATCTTTAAGTTGTAAAGTAAATCAATTTCTCGTACTTAGTGCTCATTTATGTAAATATTGATAAAAGCATGAATTTATATCAGCATATCAGGTGTTTTATATTACATAACCTAACATGGTAAGTTTAAAGAATCAGATACAGCTTTGTTACCTTGCATAATTTATGCTTGATAAAAGGTTGAGATATCAAGGAATTTATGGTGTCATATCATTTACTGATAAGATTTTATACTACTTAATTGTGCAAAAATATGATATTACTGTAATAATTTTTTATATTCTCCTTCGATAAAAATTATTCCAGGGTTTGTTTAAATGATCCTTATTATATGTATCATATTAAACTATGTATACCAATTTTCCTTTATATTTAATGTTTAAAATGTTTATCATTTTTTACTTTTAAAGTACTTTGATCCTGATACATAAATTTACTATATGCAAGTACAAGGGTAATGTCGAAAAAAATATAATTATTCAATTTTGTGGAAACTTGGTGTGTGGGTTTCTTCATTTGTCTCAAATATTTGTTTCGAAAAGAAAATGAAACAACCTTTTGTATCAAGATGAACAGGTTTCCTTTCTCATACCCAGAACAGTGCAGAAAATATGAAAATTTCAAACACATTATAAGTTCACCTGTGGACAATGTCCCCAAGGTGCGGTTTTGTGATGACCCATTGTCCGTCGTCCATCGTCCGTACGTCCGTGCGTCAACAATTCATTTAAACAGCTTCTCATTCTAAACCACATGTCCAAATTTGTTGAAACTTTGCAGGGGTGTTCCTAGCATAGAGCTCTACAAAAGCTCTTCAAAGTATTAGATTCCATAAAGAACTTTGATTGCCATGGTAACCAAAATATTATTTTACAAATAAATCTTATTTTTGTAAAAACCTGAAAGAGATTTGATATAAAACATCTTCTAGTTGATGTCTACCAGGTTTGTTTAAATAAAACCCCTAGGAGCAAAATTTCATTTTCATTGATTTTCCTTATATGTATATAGTAAAAACTTAAAACATCTTCTTGTGACAATCCAAAAACACTTTAGATTAGATATTTAGCATGGCACATCTTCTAGTGAATGTCTACCAAGTTTGTTCAAATTAATGCCCTAGGAACAAAATTGGCCCGGTTCCAGGGGTTAGGGGTTATAGATTTTCCTTATATATATATAAACTTAAAACTAAAAAAATCTTCTTGTGAAAATCAAAAATAGTTACAGCTTAGATATTTGGCATGAAACATATTCAAGTTGATGTCTACCAAGTTTGTTCAAATAAAAGGTCAAAACTGGCCCCACCCCAGGGGGGTCATTGATTTTCCTTATATATACATGTATATAGTGAAAAGTTAAAAAATCTTCTTGTGAAAATCCAAAATAGCTAGAGCTTAGATATGCTGCATAAAACATCTTCTATGAGATGTCTGCCAATTTTGTTCAAATAAAAGCCCTAGGGTTAAAATTGGCCCGGCCCTAGGGGTCATTGTTTTTCCTTTTATGATTATAATAAAAACTTAAAAAATCTACTTGTGAAAATCCAAAGGAGGCAGATATTAGATATTTGGCAAGAAACATGTTTGTTGAAATAAAACCCCTAAGGTCAATATTGGCTCCACCCCAGGGGATAGAAATCGACAATTATCAGGTCAAATGTTTGTTTCCTTCTTTTTCCGTTATTTTTCCTTCTTTTTATTAGCTCACGTGTTACAGTAACATGCTGATCTGTTTGGTAAAATGGCTGCCAGAGCTTATATTAGAAAGCAACATATAAACAACATCTCACTTTTTGCACAAACATTTTCTTGGTGACAGTGTACAATAATTGTTCAGATAAAGCTGTCCATATTTTTCAAATTGTGCTTCTGGGGTGAAAAGGGGTTCCACTTTGAACTATTGACCTATTTCTCAGGTGAGCAATCCAGGGTCCTCTCTTGTTTTTGATTTAATGAAATTTCTCTCATTATGTTTGAAGATAGAATAGCATGTAAATGGCAGCTTATAAAGTGACCTCTGCAAAATTGCAAATACGTTATAGCATTTGAATAAAATCAACACCATTTTGTTCCCTATTATTCAAACTGTTGGGAAAAATGTAGATAAGTGATTATAAATATGGGATTATCCTACCCATTCAGGCATCAGCATAACACTTATGTTAAAGTTTTAAGGACAACTTCTCGAGTAACATCATATCTCATCAAGGACTAATTTGCTTGTCTGATATCATATCATTATAGGAGGTCACTAACAAAGACATATAACATGGAATTTGACAGACTTAAACTATAACTTTATAATCATGTATCATGCTTTTTTAACATCTTTTTTATACCCCCGCCATAAAATGGCAGGAGCATATAGTGTTACCCTGTTCCGTCAGTCCGTCCTTCCGTCATTCTGTCATTCCGTCATCATCAGTTTCCGTTCATTATCTTAGTAACGGTTGCACACATACAACTCAAATTTGACACATGTATATATCATGAGAAAATACAGGTTAAATTCGAATTTGGTCATGGTCCGATGATTTTTGATAGAGTTATGCCCCTTGATGAAATTTTCCGTTTCCGTTTATTATCTCTCCAACGGTAATACACATTCAACTCAAATTTAATATATGGATACGTCAAAGGAATGCGCAGGTCAAGTTTGAATATGGTCATGGTTTGATGACTTTTGGCAGAGTTATGCCCCTTTCACTTTAAAAATAATATGAAATTTTCAGTTTCCGTTCACTATCTCCCCAACTGTTACATATATTCAATTCAAATTTAATGTATGGATACATTAAAGAAATGCGCAGGTCAAGTTCGAATTTGATCCTGGTTCAATGACTTTATCCCCAACAGTATTACACACTCAACCCAAACTTGACATATAGATACGTCAAAGGAATGCGCTGGTCAAAATATAATAAACAATAGATAAATACAGAATCCCTAAAGAAAGCCCAACACGGCAAAATTGAAAATGTTGCAGGCTCGGTTTGATTGAGCCTGTTCATGGACGGTACTGGAAAGTGCAAGTTACCGTCCACGCCCCCTAGCACCGGCTTAAGCAGAATTCAACATTTAAACATGACATAGTAAAATTTTGAATTTAGAAACATCCGCAGATGTGTTCATACGGCGGTTATCATGGAACCTTCAATGTGACACTTCAGTGCCGTTCCATGAAAAGCGGCGTATGGTCCCCAAGTAATAAAAAGCGTGTGCCCTAAACGAGAAAACAATGGGCGGAACTAAATAAAATGGAATTTTGAAAGGGGATCAGAGGTTATGAAGCCTGCGTATCACAGATAAGACGTCAAAAGACAAATTTAAAAAGCAGGCAACATATCCTAAGGGTGATTCAACATTATTCAAGTAGGAATATTGGAACCACCCAATTAAAAAATGCCGAAAAGTTGAAACTAAAAATACCACAAGCACAACAATAATGTCGTGCTGAACGATCTTCAAGGATCGAAAATATAACATCATTGATTAAATGTACGGGGAGACTTTTTACAGCCGCCACACGGCACAAATAACACGGATGTGATCATAAAATAGATAAATACAGAATCCCTAAAGAAAGCCCAACACGGCAAAATTGAAAATGTTACAAGTTCATCAAGGAAAGGCGGCGTTCAATGAACGCAGCCCCCACCCGACCCAGTAACAAGAGCCAGTGGCAAGGAGCCCAGGAGGACCCCAAACAAAAACAGGGAAGGGCATAAGGCAGAGTACGAATTCGGTCATAGTTCTATGTATTTTGGCAGAGTTATGCCCCTTTCAATTTGAAAATAATATGGAATTTTTCAGTTTATGTTCATTATCTCCCCAATTGTTGTACATATTCAACTCAAATTTAATATATGGATATGTTATAAAAATATAATGGTCAAGTTTGAATTTGGTCATGGTTTGATGATAGCTGACAGAGTAATTCCACTTGAACTTTGACAAAATCAGTAATCTTTAGTTTCCGTTCATTACCGCCCCAAAGGTGTACACATTCAACAAATTTGAAATAAAGATACATCTTAGGAATAAGCAGATCAAGTTCGAATTTGGTCATGGTTCTATGATTTTGGACAAAGTTATCTCTCTTGAATGTTGGAAAAATTTTGAATTTTCAGTTTCAGCACTCATACTTTTGTGGAAATGTATGTAGTCATTATTTTGGCAACAAATATGCAATATGCAATTTACAAAAGATTAACACTGAATAGTTTCTGTGCATTGAACTTTTGTATAAAAATGGTTTGTGTTTACATTGAATTGTTTTAAGGGCCTTGAACTTAAAATGAAAACTAAAGTTTGTGCAAACAAACTTGGAACTAAATATTGTAAAATCTGAAATTTTGGCTGCATGCATCAGTGGCGTGACGACACATTTCTAGTTCTGGTTAAAATTCCTACATAATCATGACTCTTGATTTAAGCACGGAGAATAACTGACAGCTCTTTCAGACAGCCTATTTTTTTCTGCCTTAAACATTAAAGATAATAGAAATTTTCAATGTTTAACACCAAACTTCATTCATCTTCACTGCACTTTGAAGTTTAGATACAGTTTTTGGATTTTTCACAGTGATAGCATTGGCTTCTAGAATCGGCTTCTGTTAATCATTTAATGCCACTAATTTGCAGAAAAGATGCAAAATATGATAAACAAGATCAACAAGGAAAGGGGCCGTTCTATTAACGCAACCCCCACACGACCCAGCAACAAGAGCCAGTGGCAAGCAGCCCAGAAGGACCCCAAACAAAAACAGGACAAGGCACAAGGCAGAGCATGGGCAGGCTAATCACTAAAATCATACATAAGAAAAAATAATTAGTAACTGATAAAAAGAACTCAAAGAAAACAAATAAATGATTGAATAATAGGCCCATAAAGTCAAAGGGCACAGGGGAAGGGGACATGAGACCCGGGGAAGAGGGGGGGGGGGGGAAATAAAAGAAATAAAAACTAGGGGCAAATGGGAAGATACTTACCGTAGACGAGAAAACAAGGGACACAAAAGTGTCACCAAAACAGTATAATATAAAATAAACAGACAAGCCACACAAACACGAACATTCAGTAATTAAATTTTATTGCATACGTTTCGGCTATATGCCATTATCAGTGCAAAACATGATAATTTTTTTTTTTTACCAAAACAGTATGGAACAACTAAGACATACATCTTTGGAACACAGAGGGGCGCCGCCTTGGAACTGTCAGCAGCATAGATACTGCCGGGGAGTTTAAACTTGTTAATGGTGCACCAAACCTCACTCTTAGCCCCCACCATGTTCCTATAAACGAGACAGTGTAAAAAAATGAATCCCCTCCAAGTGAAATTCTAACAGTTGTCATGGTTACAAAAGGTGAAATATGTAAAACATCGAAATGCTCATTTAGAAACATACAAAAGAAAACCCAATGACCATAAAAAGAACTCAATGTCTTAAAGGAAGACAGAGCAACAAGAAGAACACCTACAAGGGCCCGATGAAGCAAGACTGAAGAGGAACATTAAGGCAATTCAGTCTCAAAGGGCTTTAAGGACTGTACATCATAGAGTCTCCCACTTGATCCGTCAGATGTAATCAAGAGGGAAGCGTAGCGTGCCTTTGCCATTAAAATTGAAAAAAAAATGAGACTAGAAATGCGATGCTACATCCTTCTATCTGTAACATTCTCTTGTCAGCTTTGTCAGTTCTAAACTTAAACATTATTCCAAAATAACAAATTATCACCCTTATGAGATAATGCAGACAAGGTTGCTGCCTACTACGAAAGCTCAAATATTAAAAAAAAATGTCTGCTCCATGACTTTTTAACAGCTGAAAATGTTTTTTATTCATTTTATACCATTGATTACCATGATTTGACTTTATGCAGAGAGTAACAATCAGTTAGCTACCACCAAGGTCATGCTCACAGTTCATGGTCAAACATAAATAAGTCAACAATTTATATACATTTCATATATAGTTATTACCCTGCTCACTATTTCTAAAATTCTGGAAACAAAGTGATCCCTCGGAATCATTAATCACAACAACAACATAATAAAATAACTTGGCAAAATAATCACCATTATGACAGAATGGTCAAAGTGCAACAAACATGATGTGGATACCTTCAATGTTAAGGTCACACTAAATCGTCAAATATTAAATAATCCACAATTTGTGGCCCCTCCATAACATGACTGTTGAGGCGATTTTTTAAATGGCACTATGATAACCACCATGATACAACTAAACTTTTGCATAGGGCAGCATCAACGTTGCTACCTCGAAGGTCAACATTCAGTTGACGTTTTATGTCCACTCTTCAATATTGAAAAACAAATGTATTAGAAACACTGGACAAAATGCTCCCCAGAAAGACATAACATACAGATTGCTACCCCCCCCCCTCCGACCCCTATATAAAACGAAGGTCCTTCAGACTGCCTTGTTGCTTTGATTGGATCAGTTACTTTTAAATTGAAGGAAACAAACTGCACTTTCATATGTTCAGTACCATGAATCTCAAAGAAAAGGTTTTTTAAAATTATATTTTACCTTTTGGCATTGAGAATGTGGCCAAATTTTGAGCCCAAGTCACCTGAAAAAAAGTGACTGAAAGTGACTCATAGGAAAAATCTTCAAGAATCATATCTATAAGATAAGTTTTGCAGAGATGCTTGGTGTGTGTCATTGTCTATGTGACTTGTTTTTAGTCGATATACCTCAGATGAGCTAGCTCAGGCCACCTTGGCTTTCTTGTTATGTCATGTAAATACTGGTGATATTAAATAACATTGTTTATGCATACTGATATTTATTTATTAAGTTTATTTATTTTGGAATCGTTGTAAATATTACCAGACCAGTATACTTGAGAAAAGGTAGGACATGTTTTTTATGGATAGTATAGTAATACTTTATGACCAAAGTCAGTAAGACATTGTAGTGTAGTGAAAGAGCATTGGTGTTTCAATCATACTGTTACGGGTTCAAATCCTAACCGTTCCAATGTTTTTAGATATCTATTTTTCAATGCACGAGTACTTCGTGTTTGTGTCATGCATGTTAATGACACATCTCATGTTTAATTAAATTCATTGAAGTTTTTCTGCTACACTTAACACAATGACTTCCAACAAAAATAAACTGTTTTATTGCGAGCACGCGAGTCCTGAGCATGTTGTTGAAGTGTATGTTATGGCGAAATAACAAGGATGTTATCACACTTCTGGTGTAATAAGGTACGTTGTCTATCATCAAATTACTGTGTGCTGAAAAATTAGGGGTTAAACTTTTGATTAAGCCACTTGGTTAAAATCTCGACATTCATTTCTCCATACTATTCACCTATTGAGGTACTCGCTTGGCACCGGAAACGAACTCGCCAGCGCAACTAAGAGTGTCACAGAGGTCGAAAAAAATTTGCATTGCTGAATTCAATTCAATTGTAACTTCTTATATATGTTACATCATTCTCGTAAATAAAGTACATGGAATAAAAATATGAAAACTATAGATATATAGATATCACGGGGAAAATAGAAAGGCCTAATAAAAATAATAGCCATTGTGGGATTTTAAAACAAGACCGTCCGCATGCAAAACAAGCACCATAACCACTAACCTAACAGGTCATATAACATTCTTTCAACAGTGTTACCTGTTGATGCGTTTTCGTACATGTAAATGGTATATTCTTGCTATCCTTCCTTGTGTACTTCTCAATTTAAGATTTCCCATTCTCGATCATATATGAATTGAAAGTACTGAACTTTTTTGAATGTTCATTGGTAGGTAATAAGTAATGGTATGTCACTAACAGGGAAAAAAATAAAATGCATAAACTTTAACAGTAATTAAAATTTATTGATAAATACAACTACATTGAGATGATAAAGTCATTTTATACGTTAAATAACATGCTTTAATTATTTACACCAGACAACATAATAAAACAGGTTTAAGGACTTATTATTTTTAAGATTCCAATGTGCCATATTTATGTAAAGTGTTAAGTTGTTATTGTTATAAGGAACCTATGTTACCTCCCTAAAAGGAGTCTTTGAAATGAATGACTGGTCCGAAATCTTTGTGTAAGAGCTAAAAATTTCATCCTTGTGATACGTTGGACTTTTATACTGTCACACGTTTCCACAATATCTTGTTATTCTGCAACTATGCAGTTCTTGTAAAATAATAATTTGCATGACTTTTATAACTATGAAGACTATCACTTTGGCGAGGTCGCTTGATTACTGATGGAAATTTTCTCGCCCACACTTATACTAATCACACTTTTCTGGCAGTGGTTCAAAGCATTTATCATGAATGTTTTTACGGTAAGAATATGTAATGTCATTTAAGAATATATAGCAGTGAGAGAAATTGATGTTAATGAGACTGTTAAAGTGATGTATCATTTTAGTCAAGTGACACATTAAAAACCTTTATTTTACTACTTTGATTCATTCCAACAAATAATTTCTTCGTATTCTGGCAGTATGCAATACTTGTTGGTGTATCTATGCCATGACTTTTATCTAGTATTTTCACTTTGGTGAGATAATGTGATAATTGATGGACATTGTTTGAGTCATAACCACACACATAAACTGATCCATATTCATCAACAGCAAGTTGATGAGGAGCTTTCAATTGATCATCTATGTAAATGGCTGCCACCTCCCCATCAAAAGTCAGACAGGTCACAGTGTGTCTTCTCATATCAGAAACATATATCATAGTATTGTCAGGACTAACAATCAAGTAATAAGGCTTGATAAACAGATCCCAGCCATTGTCATCTAAAGCAAATAATTTCACTTTTATACCTGATATACTTAAAATCTTAATACAACCTGTAAACCCGTTGAAATATGAAACAACAAAATGGTTATTACTGTAAGCAATATCAAAACAACGACCATGTCCTGGTATGTCAGTGGTATCTAAAACTTCCATATCATCTGAGAATGTTATTTGTCTGATCTTTCCTTCATTTGGGAATGTTACAGCAATTTTATAATCTGACACTTTTGTTACTCCCCATGGTTTGCTGTTAAGTTTTATTTCTTTGATATATTCTGCATTTGACTTTCCAAGTGGTATTATGATTAGACTACACCTATCATAATCTAGCGCGAGAAGTGTATGTTCAGATAGCAAAGAAGTTATTTTTTTAAACTTGTGATTGATATCAAAATTAAAAGCAAGTTTTCTTTCTACAGCTGATACATGGACTTCATCAAATGAGAAAAACCATGTTTGATCATCTAGAGAGTTTAATGTTGTTTGGTCCTCTACTGATTGTTTCGTTTGTTGAATGTCAGATTTCCTAAGATTGTAGCGTTGTATGTAGGAATGTTGAATTTGGTAAGTGGTAGCTTGAATTTGGTTACACATTTGTTTCGCTAATTTCAGTTTTATAAATAGTTTACAGTTTTGACCTAGTTTCTGAGCCTGTTCTAGGTCACCATTGATAGCCTTCAAATTTCCAACCAAGTTCAAATATTCCAACTGTAGTTCTTTAAAGTTTATGTTTGTGTTAACAACTTCTTCTTTTATATCTTTTTCAGCTTTTGTTACTTTTTCTTCAAACTTTCTTTCCTTTTCAGATATCTTTTGAATTAGTTCTGACCTTTCTTTCTTCAACCTGGCAACAGTCTCTTCCATTTTCTTATCAAAATCATCAATAAGCTCTTGATGATGTTGCTTATAAGTTGCTATCAGTTTGTTGCTATGCTCTTTACATGTTTCAGTTGCATTTTCCTCTTGTTTCATAATCACTTCGCGTTTTGCATCCAACAGCTTTTCTGTGTCTTTTATATTCATTGACACTTGATCCATGATTTTTCTTAGATTTATAAGCTCATCACTCTTTTGTATGTCTGAAGCAAGCGTTGGTAAATGGTTAACATCACTACAGTTGACATGCTCATTATCCTTGCATTCTTGGCATGCTTCTTTAATACATTCAGAGCAGTACAACTTGATCAGTTGTCCAGGGTGAGTGGAACATTTCTCAAAATAAAAATCCTGTGGCATACTGTTACTGTCTTGGAGTTTGTGAGTTTTAAATTGTCTCTTATGATATCTTTGACAGGTCACACATAAATAATCCAAACAATCTACACAGAAAGCTACAGCTGTAGCATAACCATCACCATGTCTGTCACATTCCTCACAATACATTTCTTTAATTTCATCAGAGTCTTGTGTAAGTGATCTACTGACATTAGTAGCCATTTTAGTACCTTCCTTCTTGTCTTAATAATTAAATCTCTGTTGCTTTATAGCCTTTTACTTTATTAAAGTCATATAATAAAAAAACATCATTATCATTAAATGCTATTATTGAAGATTATAAAGCATGTATGTCATAAACTGGTTACATTAATAGGTATTTCAACAATGTTTTAAGTAGGCTGGTTAAGACAGCCAGGTAGATCATTTTTGTTGAGAATCTTTTACATAACATGTAGTGTGATAGCTGGACGTATGAAGGATCAAAGTTTTATTTAATTTTGTCATATGATAGTTTGATAAATCTCTATGTGTTTTGATAATGTTTGAAAATTAAAATATGTGCTCTTGTTGTTTATTAGAGGTCAGATTATGTATGTTATGAGGTCATACATCTACTGTAAACTTTTTAACATTAAGGAAAGAGTTCTACTATTTCTGTAATAAAATTCTTCGTGTAACAATATGGCAAGGTGTGTTTAAATGATGAGAAATCATATTATAACAAATGTATCTTTGAAACTCATATTACTTAGGTCTTTTTATTAAATAATGATGTGTTACTTTAATTCTAATAAATTATTTTTTAAAACAGAAAAATACAAAAGAAGAAAATAAGATTTATATATTATGATTATATATCTGTTTTATATCACTTTATGCAAGGAATACGAGGAATATTTATTATATGTTTATAATAAACATTATTAGTCCAACCACTAATTAGTACAACCAATAATTCAGTTTGTCCAACTCAAACAATCCTGGACGCCAAATTTAACATATTAAACCAACGTTCTTACTGATTTGCTATACAAAGAAAATAAAACCTTAAAAAAAGTATATCATAATAATATATTATGATTAAGTTAATATCTTTATATTTCTGTTACTGTAAATTTGTTTGTATGCCCTTTATCACATAAAATTGGGCCAAGAGTGAGATAATCAAAGTGGAGCTATTTTAATTTCTGTGTTGTCATTGTGCAAAAACTTAAATGTAGCCTATCATTTAAACAGTTTATTATTCAAACAGTTCAGAATACTTACTAATCATGACCAGTGACAGTTGTTTTTCAAGGGACATAATTAAGAAACCTTTATTTTTAATCCCCTGTCCGCTCCACTACTTTTAAAATATTAATTTACAATCTTTATAATACGGCAATGTGCAGAGCGCACTAATTTGGTTAATACCCATAAGGTTAAGGTCACACTTAAAGGTTAAATGTTAAAAAGTCTTCATTTTAATAATAAAAGGTCTACATTTCATGTCCGCCTTTAACTTTTAAACAGCTGATTTTTTTTAATAACTTGGCAGAAGTGATCACCAGAGTAATACAATATGCAGAGCGCAATAATTGCGTTAATATCTACAAGGTCAAGGTCACACTCAAAGGTCAAATGTTAAAAAGTCTTTATTTCATAATAAAAAGTCCACATTTCGTGTCCTTTTAAACCCCTGCATTTTTTTTAATAACTTGTCACAACTGATTACCATTATAAGACAACGTACACAGCGCATTAATTGGCTTGCTTCCCAAAACGTCAAGGTCACACGTTGAGGAATAATGTTAAAAAGTCTACTACTAACTTTATAACCGCTGAAGTTTTTAAAAATAACTTGGCACAATTGATCACAAATATAAGAACATGTGCAAAACACAATAATTGGGTTGTCACCCAAAGGTCAAGGTCACACTTAAAGGTCAAATGTATAAAAGTCTACATTTCGTGTCCCCTCCATAACTTTGAAACATCTGTCTTTTAAATAGCTTAGCACAAGTGATCACCATAATAAGACAATGTGCAGAGCGCAATATTTGGGTTGCAAAGGTCAAGATCACACTTAAAAGTCAGGTGTTCAAAGGAATACAATTTGTGTCTGCTCCATAACTTTTAAACCGCTGAAAAGTTTTTTGAATAACCATGATCACCATTATGTGCACAGGGCAATAATTGAATTGCTACCCTCAAGGTCATGGTCACATAGGTCAAATGTAAGTAAGTCTACATTTTAAGTATGTCCATAACATTTAAACCGCAATGCAATGTTTTAAAGATAACTCGGCAGAAATGATCACCATTATAACATCATTGACAGAGATCAATGATCAAGTCACAACCCTGAAGGTCAGGATGACACTCAAAGGTCCAATGTAAAAACATCTATTTTTCATGTCCGCTCTATAACTTATTGCAAATTCAAAGGTTTTAAAAATACTTGGCACAAATGATCACCACCATGACACAATTTGCAGAGTTCAATATCCAAGCTGCTACCCCAAAGGGCAAGGTTATATGTTCTCCATTATTATTTTTTTTTACTTTATAGAAGATTTTGAATAAGATTGCACAAATAATCACCATCATGAGACTATGCGCTTATGATATGCATGGCATAACAGCAAGGTCGGGGCAGTAAAAGGTCAAATTACACATTCATGTACACTGCGGAAGGGGATTTAGCTGTCCTTCAGACTACCTTGAGTTTAATATGTCCAGCACAGGAACAAATATGTTTCAAATGTAGACGATTAAATCATTTTTCAGAACAATGTAAATTTGAATCTGTGCACGAGTTACATTATGAAGATGACACTGTGGATTGCGTGTATGAATTGGACGGCGAGAATGACCAGGAAGTCTTTGTTCACACGGTTAAGTCTTTTTTTCATCTTCTCCTGATCAAGTTTTTTGTAAATGTTTTGATTGGCACGCAAGATAAGTTTACAAATATAAATTGCAAAATTGATACAGGCTCACAAATAAATTGCCTCCCAAATCACATGTCTAGGGAACTGAAAATGAAACACGCTTTGGAAGCCTCCAAAAGAAAGATTAACTTTGTTCACAGCTGACCGATTACTAGTGGGTGGGAAATTATGGTTACACTGTAAATACAATAACAAATCAGTGTGTTCCGAATTTTATGTAGTTGAGAGTTCTGCTACCCCGCTGTTAAGCCTCAAAACATCTGTAGATTTAGATTTGTTAAGATTAACGTATTCGGTCAATAAGATTAAATCTATTGACGCATCTGACCATTGTAAGGACACTGTACGAAGAGAGTGCAAAGAATTGTTTCATGGGATAGGGTTATTCCCTGGAACATGTTCATTGTAATTGAAGGAAAATGTTGTTCCCGTTGTTTGTCCACCTAGACAAGTACCTTTTGAACTCAGACATAAGCTCAAAATAGAGCTTGACTCATTGGAGTCTAAACAAATTATTTGTAAGGTTACAGCACCTACAAACTGGGTAAATTCACTAGTATGTGTTACAAAATCTTCAACCGGTATGCTTAGAATCTGTCTTGACCCCAAAGTATTGAATGAAAATACACAAATGCCGTTTTATCCATAACGTTGTATTGACGACATTACGACAAAATTGCATGGCGCTTAAAACTTCAGTGTATTAGACGCGACCAAAGGTTACTGGTCAATTAAGTAAGACGACTACTCACCGTCACTCCCACCATTTAACACAGTATTTGGACGGAACAAATATTTAAGACTTCCTTTGGGCATAAGAAGTTCTCAAGACATTTTACAACGGAACATTAACTAGACATTTGAAGTTTACAGGGTGTGACGTCAACAATTGACGACTTATGGGTGTTTGGAAGCACACGCAGAAGCCTTAAGAACGTACTCGGCCGAGCAAAGGCAACCGGTTTACGATTTAACCCTGACAAACTGAAAATAGTTCTAACAGAGGTTAAATATTTCGGTCACGTGATCAGTTCTGATGGACTGAAACCTGACCCTGAAAACATTAGCGCAAATATCGAAACGAAAAATCCGGCAAATTGTGCTGAGCTTGAAACCCTGCTGGGTATGATTACATACTTGACAAAATTCTTACAAAATATCTCGGAGATAACTAGCCCGATGCGACAGTTATTACGCAAAGACGTAGACAAGTGATAACACAGGCAACTGTACTCAGTTACTATGATTCATCGAAGCCTTTTAGATTACAATTTGATGCTTCGTCCAAAGGCATTTGTGCTTGTTGTTTACAAAATGGTAAACCAATTGCATATACTTCGAAAACACTGACATTGACCGAGACAAGATACGCACAAATAGAAAAAGAGATGCTGGCAATATTATTTGGATGCACTAGATTTAAGCATTATGTTTACGGACGGCGCACGGTTGTCGAATCTGACTGTAATCCGATATATCTAGTATCTTTTATGAGAAAACCACTTTATACTGTCCCGCCTATGTTACAACGGATGCTATTACAACTTCAAGATTTTGACCCCGATGTCATTCACTGTAGAGGTAAAGATATTCCGCTTGAAAATGCTCATTGGGAATTACGTAACTGACACTTTTCCTAATCTTATTGACGGATTAGAAACACATGTACACACTGTACTGAAATCACTACCGATTAGTGATTTAAAATTGCAGGAAATTCAAACAGCAACGCAAAATGATGCTCAGTTACAAACGCTTATTAGTGTCATTTCTAACGGATGGCCTGACGTCAGACGAAAATGCTCTGAGAATGTATCAGAATACTGGAATCATAGAGACGAAATGGCTTTTGAAGACAATATTTTGTTCAAGGGTAAAAATAGTAATACCAAAATCTTTAAGACAGGACATGATTAACGCAGTACATGTGGGTCATTTTGGTGTAGAAAAACGACAAGATGGGCTAGGAATATAATGTTTTGGCCATCAATGTCAAAACAAATTACAGATTATGTACTTAAGTGTCAGATTTGGTGGAAATATAGAGACTCAAATAAAAGGAACCATACATCCTCATGACATACCCCAAAGACTATGGCAATAATTATCATATGCTTTATTTACGTGGAATAAGTGGATTTTATGGTTCTTGTTGACGCTTACAGTAGATATGTTGAGTTCGACCTATTGACTAGCACTTCCAGTACTTGTATTATAAGAAAACTTAAGGTACATCATAGCAGATTGGGTATCTGTGAGAAGTTAAAAACTGAAAATTGGACATACTTTTCTAGTGAACAATTTCAGAACTTCCTTAAACAATGTTGCATTAAACACGAAACTTCAAGTCCCACGAATGCAAGTTCAAATGGACTTAGTGAAATATATGTTAAAATTGCAAAACGCATTCTTCAGAAAACTAAGAATGACAATAAAGATCCTTATTTGCCCCTTTTAGAATGTAGGAATACACCACTTAAATGTGGATGGTAACCCGCTCAACCTTTAATGGGCAGACGACTCAGGTGGCTTCTACCAACAGCTTACAAGCAGCTTCTGTCACAAACAGTAAATCATTGTGAAGAAAGAAAGAAAATGGAAAAATTACAATTAATTAGCAAGAAGCATAACGATAAAAATGCGAACAAAATGAAACCTCTAAAAATCAGAGAATCTGTCAGAATTCGAAAAGATAAGTACTGGGAACCAGCCAAGGTTATAACCCAGTACAATGAACACTCATTTCACGTGCAGACACCTGACGGTGCTGCTTATCGTAGAAATCGCCGTTTCCTAAACAAAGCTCCTGAACTATCTGACCTGTCAGAACAAACACAGCAACCATCTAAAGTCGATGAACCCTAGGAATCTATTTAAGTGAACAAACAAGTCAAAATCCCTTCTCCAGCAAATGTGCCAGGTAAATCGAAACCATTCACAATCACTAGGTCAAGTAGAGAGTTGAAACCGAATTAGCTTTACTGTGGAAAAGATTGGACAAAGTGATAACATTTGTTAAAATAGCCATGAGTAAATCGGTGACATTTAGAAAGCATTAAAATATAATAATACATGTATTTTTCAATATCATCATTAAAAGATGATTAATAAAAGATATTTGATATACTTGAATGAATGTATTTTACAGATTAATTTGAAATATACTAAATGTGCATATTTTTCAAAACAAGGGGAATGTTGTATATTGTATACATATGTTTAATCTTAATAATATCTTATACTGTAATGCGCATATCCATTATCTTCACTTATATACTTGGAGCATCCTGTGGCCATTAAACGAAAGAACTACCAACACGTGTCTGTGTTATATATTACAAGTGCACGCTCCGGGTACATAGTAATAAAGATACCTATAGATAATCCTTGCATCACGCTGACCGCTCATTCAAGAACAGTTGGGTATCCTGAAGCTGTAAATGATTGTTTGTACCCTGGTATAAGATGAGAAAAACCCACATTTGCAGAGGTTAACATCTTTTTTTAATTACTTAATAGTAATTGGAAGGTGTGTTGATAGAGTTCCAGCTTCATAAATTAGTGCAACTGATTGACAAATCTATTATGACCGTCTAACATTGATATTTTCTATTTGGATGGTTTATGGACCAATTAAACAAGAACCGAAGGATGAATTATCTATTATATGTGTTGCATCAAAGTATAAATTCACGAACTCCCAAACATCACAAACATCAAGTAAACATATATACAGTAAAGATAACGAAATCTGATATTTAAGGCGTGGCTAAATCTATCTTGCAGATTTGCTTACTACAGACCGCAAGTGCTACGTAAACATATTTTGGGAAAAGTTCAAAGTTTGTATCAGGGGATTAGCTTGGAAAAAACCCACAAGAAAATAAACAACCGAAAAAAGTATATCATAATATATTATGGTTAAGCTGACATCGTTATATTTATGTTAATGCAAATTTATTTTTATGCCCCTTACCACATAAAAATTGGGCCAAATGTGAGATAATCAGAGTTGAGCTATAATTATCTTTGTGTTATCATTGCGCAAAAACTTTAATGTAGCCCATTATTCAAACAGTTTAGAATTCCTACTAATCATGACCAGAGGTAGTTGTTTTACAAGGGGCATAATTCAGAAAGCTTTTTTTTTAATTATGCCCCCTTTTGAATAAAACTGTTTGCTCTTGTTTTATATGAAGACGGTTGCTGTCTGCAGTTATTAAAAACGTATGCTTTCATATATTAATTGAAATTTTATTCTCAAGGTTAAGATTTTATCTTATGATTGAATTATTTAAAAGATAGTCCTCACACAGTTTTGTTGTTGAAATATCTTCCTGTTTACAATATCATGCAGATTGAATAAATAGCTCTTAGACTAACAATTTAAAACCCCACACATATTTCTATGTTAATGACGTTATACATGTATTTGAAGAAAATTGTAGGTTTTATTGAATAAAAATACTCTGGAACACGGCAAATGAGTTTTTAAAAGCTTATCCCAGACTATAAATGAACTTTTAAAATTACATTTTAGTAAATATTTTGATAATCCTTGCAACACGCTGGCCGCTCATTCAAGAACAGTTGTGTTTTTGCATGCGGCGGCGATGACAGGCCGTAATTAATGCCCGCGGACACCATACTCGGTATTAAACACCCTACACCAACCATTTCCTGATTTGCAAGATTTTTTTATTCCACTATATGAGCTCCAAAATGTTGATTTTCGTCCAGCACACTCTTTCCGCAACAGGCACATTTTTCAAGGAAAACTTCCATTGTCATTATTTTCATAAAAATCAATTCATAACTAATTATATTTAATTCCTTTAAATCAATTTTCACATTTATCACAAAAGTAACGCACTGTAGAAAAAGTGATCCTTAGCAAATTTTGAGTGGTATATTCTTATTGTATCCACTGGTTAGACAGGTCAGTGATCTTATGCATGGTGAATAAAAATGTTTTATCTTGATAATCTATTTATGTAGTAGCGTGGCCTATGTTTCAGTGCATGCATGAGGGCCTATTTTCAACTCCTTTAGAAAAAAAACTGCTGCCATTTTAAGAAGCTAATTGTTTCTTTTTTTACAGTAGAACTGTTTATATATAAATAGTACCTAAACAGTGCTAAATGCAGGGACAGAATAAACATTATGGGTAACTGCATACCATACAAGAGCTGTCAGAAGGACAGCGCGCTCGACTTTTTTAGTGCTTGCCTATAAAACAAAACTTTGACAGTTAAGGGCACACAAGACTTTAACTAGGAATTTCTAAGTACAAATCAAGAAACATTTTCACAGAGTTATCTTCTCTTGCTTACAGATAGGTCTCATGATGGCACATAAGAACTCCAACTTCCAAAGTAATATCTCAAATGGTTAAGTCAACAAGTGGACAAGAATGAAAATCTTAACTGAGTTTCTAAGTCAAAAAGGGCCATAATTCAAATAAAATCCTTAACAGAATTACCTTCTCCTGCCCATGTTTTGGGACCATGATGGTAAACAAGTATTCCAACTTTCAAATTAATATCTCAAACAGTTCAGTCAAAAAGTGGACTGGTACTAAAAACTTAACCAAGATTCTAAGTCGATAAAAGGCCTTAATTTTTAAAACAAATCCTTGACAGAGTTACCTTCTCTTGCGTACAGATGGGGGTAATGATGTGAAATAGCATTAAAAGTTTCAAAGCAATATCTCAAAGGGTTAAGGCAATAAGTGGATTTTACCCATATTCAATGTATTTTCTAAGTCAAAAAGGGGCATAATTCTGTCAAAAACCTTGACAGAGTTATGTCCTCTTGTCTGTTGATGAAGGTCGTGATGGTAAACAAGTATGGTCAGTTTCAAAGCAATACCTCCAATGGTTTTGAAATAAAGTGAGGTGGTACAAAAAACTTAACCAAGCTCAATACACTTTCTAAGTCAAAAAAGGGCCATAATTCTGTCAAAAACCTTGACAGAGTTATGTACTCTTTGTCTGTAGATGGAGGTTATGATGGTGAACACGTATGGTAAGTTTCAAAGCCATACTTGTAATACTTCTGAAATAAAGTGGGGTGGTACGAAAAACTTAACCAAGGTGTGACGCCAACGCTAACGCTAACGCCGACGCCGACGCCGACGCCGGGGCGAGTAGGATAGCTCCCCTTTTCATAGAAAAGTCGAGCTAAAAATCTCTCTTTTAAGCATTTTCCATATTACTTTTTTACACAAACAGAATTTGATATATTTTTCTGCTAAAAAAGTAAATATTTAGAACATTTTTTTTTTTGTTATCTTTTTGTGACATTCAATCTGTTATCTCTTATTTTGTTGAAGTAAGTATCAAGTGTTGTAATACATATATGGCTAGCTTATGACATCTTTGGGTTTAAAGTTTCATGTAGAGAGGGGTCACTGAAGTAGGCCCTCTTTCAATATCTTTAAATTAAAAAAGAGGTGGTTTTGATGATTCATGAGAACCATTTTATATTGATATTTTTGTCTTTTTTTTTGCTGATTTCATACACTGCATAAATTTTTTTTAGATTTCATGACTCTAGTTACCTCCCCTGATGTCTCATAATTAGTATTATTTGCATTATAAACTAGCTTCATATTTTAAACCATGGCAGGATATGTGCATATGTTAACAATGTTTCTGTTAAGACATGTAGGTCATGTTGGTTGATTTATGTAAAATAAATGGCAAAAAAACGTAACCAAGATTAAATACTAAACCAGATAACATTTATATAAAAAGTGTTAGTTTATAAAATATATTGAGATGTGTTTTTTAAAGATGTAGGACACCTTAATTTGGTTTGGTTAAGAGATATTATCATACAGTGATACACCCATGCAAGTGTTGCCCTCACATTGGGATTGGGTTAAGACAGTAAGACAATATTTATAGTCGGTTTTGGTTAGGTTGCACTCCACACTAAAAGTTTCTACACAAGCAATATGTCTAATACTTCACAACCTTGAAAAAGGAAAACACATGTTGTTGAGAATGTTAATGACATTCATGTAAGTTAAATAATAAGAAGATATTTTTTCGTTTGAGTGAAATATTGAATATATTTTCACGAAACATGATAAAATGCCACAAATATGTTGCATTTTATCTTGTTTCGTGAAAATATATACATGTACCATATTTCACGAAAAACGAAAAAATAACCTTTTTTTAATTTCATTATCAAAGAAAAATGGTTACGAATCCCATTGCTTGCTACACAACTGCAATTGTACAGCTCGCAGTAATATATTATTGCGTCTTGTTTTGCACGCGATATTTGGCGCTACATTGTGATGTAACGTAAACAACTCTTTAATTGTCTGTACAGCGTAATAACTGAATTAAAGATATTGGTGTTCGGATTTATTTTCTTAGTTAGTCCATTTTCTATCATTCTAGATAGTTTTCAAAGCAGAATTCAACAAAAAGTTGTTTTGTATTTATCAGATTTTTTTTCAAACAAAATGGCGAAAGAAGTCCCTTAAAATAAATATAAGTTTTGACTCCGCCCACCTTCATATTTATATTTCACCTATCTATTTTTTACAAATATGAAATATATTTGACTGATATAGCACCATATTTCATGGGTTAAATTAAATAAAGCACCATATTTCATGGGATAAAATTAGATAATTCTTAATATCCTCTTTCACTAACTCGGTGATTCCCTTGGAAATTTGTAAAGACATATTAGTATCGACAAATCAACTCCTCGTCAATATAGACGTCCAACGCCTGTGACCTGTCCCCATGCGCAGAGGCCTCCGTCTTTAAAAAAAACTACTATGAAGGCTGCAAACTTTGATTTTGGAGTGGTCTTGACTGAGGACAATCTTAAGATACATTTAAAACACTCCTAGACTTAGGACTGTTTTTTGGTCATAAATATAGAAGTCATAAGTTAGGACCTTTTTGGCTTGCAGCCACGGCTGCAAGCCATTTGTTTTGGATTAGTTGTTCCGGTTAGGTGGTTTCCTGCTTACATTAGTTAGTGCATAATTGAACGGGAAACCAGCTGCAATCATGCCAATCGCAACTTTTCGGCCCTTTCCGTCACTCTTCGGATTAATGATAACAGCCGAGGTAGTTCCGATTGCAATCGTGACAATTCGGGCGATTCCGTCATACTGCGGAATCAGACGAAGAAATATTACGGAAATCTAAGCTATTTTAGTTACTTCGGTAATCCCAGTTTGTTTATATAAATAGGATTTCTATTTTTACTTGATTCCGTTTCAATTCTTTTTCAAGACGCAAAAGTTAGTTTCTTTTATAATTGGTTTTTGTCTTTATTAGTTTTATACAATAGAGAATGGTTACTGTAGTAGTATTCCGTCTCCAAAGGGCGGTCCTGCTTACCAAAAGATCGTGACCGAATCACGCAGAATATTAGTGCATGATCAAGTTATATTTAGATCTACTGACAGAGTTTAAACGTCTTGGTGAGGTAATCTAAAAATAGCCCATGCATATCATTAACCTTACCACGTGCTGATCTCCTGTGTTGTCGGTATATCTGTGATCATAGATATTTTAGGTGTAACATAGTTGATACATGCTTATTAATTGGTACCACGTCACGAAGTCTTTTAGTGCATTTACTTGTCTCTAAAGCTGCTATATAAATGAAATTAGCAACTGCCAAAACGAATGACTCTTTCTGCAAAAAAGGTGGAAATGATTTCCCTTCGGTATTATAGATTGATCTCCACGTGAGAGCCAATGTTAGTATTTTTACGATTGATTATTTTCTTTATTAGTATTATACAATAGAGAATAGATTTCGAATCGTTTTTGACAAAAAAATATTCGTTTTTACAAAAAAAGTTGCTACTGTTATCTACAGCATGTTCCCGTTCAGTTATAATCAGTGGACTTCTTGTCCCTATTTGGTCCAAATTTGCACGCATAACACTGGTGCTCAAACAAATGGGCACAGGTGCTCGTCCAGTCTTGGACACTACCTATCCCTTTAAAAGTGAAACTTTTTTTTTCGAGAAAAAAAAACTAAATAAACCCTTTATGATATACAAATGCCGTAATTCAAAAAAATTGTTATAATAAATTGAAAGGGAAGGGATGATGGCACAACTGAGCAAGCCTTTCCTTTTAAAAGGAAACTTTATTTAAGACTTTCTTTGAAACGCAAAATTGTCTCAATTTTTATCTTAGGACCGACTTAAGACTTAGGACTCTCCATGAAACGCAGCCCATATTTATTTTTATCGCATAAACCGCGGCGCAGGATTGTAATAAAGCCATTCAATAAAAACGATATTAACGATATTTAGCGCGCTAATGTTAGCCGCGTCATTGAAAAATTACTCATTTTAACAGTTTACTGTTCTTATTATATATATATGTGATAAATATAATATAATATTCGTGTAGATTCAATACTAAATTTATTGAACTCGTTGAATAAAACAATATTATGCTCGCCAGAGGCTCGCATTATATGATTTTATTCAACTCGTTCAATAAATTTTGTATTAAACTACAACTATTCAATATCCTCTATATAAAAATATGAAATATATTTGACTGATATGTAGAGGTTATTACGTGGGGCAAGTGTGCCTTTAGTCCATATTGGCACACTTGGTGACTTTGCCAAGAGTGCCAAAATCCCATATTGAGTCTATTTCCGGTTATCACGCACCTGATATCCAGTAACGGCAGAACGTCCGCGCGTATACACGTTAGGTAATTGACAACTGCATCGCAAAAAAATGGCCGTCGATATGACGTTGAAATCTTTGGCGAATCGCTTGATGGATTTAGATAATCTAATCGAACAACAAGGACAGTCGCTGACACTTAATAAATATACATGTATTAGAACAATTACGTTATTGCTTGATGTTGGCACACTTGGTTCAAATTTGCCCTCGGGCAAACAAGTCACCAAGTGTGAGGCACACTTGCCCCATGTAATAACCTCTACATATTTCATGGGTAAAATTAAATAATGAATGTCATTCATGTTTGCTAAGTGACATTTATGTTAGCTTAATATCATTTATGTTAGCTTGGTTTAATGACAAATCATGTTAGCACAATGAATGTCATTTATGTTTGCTAAGTGACATTTATGTTAGCTTTATGTCGTTTATGTTTGCTTAATAACATGCATGTTTGCTTTATGTCATGTTTACTCAATGGCCTTTCAAAGGATTTTGCAAGTTTTATATTGAGGAAAATGGTTTGTAGGAACATAGATTTATATAATTCATGACTACCCTTCTTGCCTATGTATATGTATATATTTATTTTCAGTAAGTGGTATGAAAGGAAATATTTCTTGAGTACCAGAAGTGAAATATGATAATTTCCATACAATAAGATGAAGAAAAATCCTGTATTACAGAAAAACTTGAATTTTCTGTTATAATATGCATTTTTTCTCCTTTTGACTTTTTGGCTGAGTTAGAAGAAAGTTGTACGGCAAGACACTAGTGAAAATACGGAAATATGTTTAACTGCAGTGAAAAATAAATATTTACAGTGAAAATATGGTAAATGAAAATATGCATTTTACATCATCAATATTTCTCAACATTAATTTCCTTTGTATTTGTATACCATAGAAAATAATATGACATGCACACATCAACATACAATAAATATTGTGAATAAGCGATTCAATAGCAATTAACATGGTATTCGTTTAATGATAATCAAAACAAAAGATTTTAGGTTATTAAACAATTAATAATCTGATACAAGGAAATTTATATTAAAGCTGCATGCCTCCATATTAGTCAAATGACTCAATAACATCAAACTTGAGAAAAATGTATAGGATTTTAGGAGTAGTAAAAGCACGGTAGGGAATCACGTGACTTTTACGGTTACGCGTACAGACAATATGGCGGCCTAAAAACCTCGCTTCACATGTGTTTTTCAGGTAATTCTTTATTATATCCCTTTTACTTACACACGAGACCTGTTGCAGCCTACGCAGAATAAAGAATTGTTGCCGCCTATACCTTATTTTCCACCCCTGTGCTCATAGTTTTTACAAACACTCAAAAATTCAACAGAAATTTTCAATGTGAACAATTATATTTCGGGTAACATTCACGCAAAATTTGTATTTTTTATGAATTTGATTAAACTACGTCGAGTTAGCAAAGAGAAAATGTTCATAGAATTTCTTTATTTGAAAATGTAAATATTAGGCATGTTAAATGTTGACAGGTCATTTTCTATTCCATTACACGAGAGAAAAATGATTTTGGTAACTCCCACGCATACTTTTATTGTTGATAACTCCCACACAATATTTTATGTGCAGGCAATATCTATGCAGGTTATAGCCTAGATATTGATTGAAAAAAATCATGATTGATGCATTTAGCATCAAACTTTCATAGAATTTTGAATAATATTAAAATACCGCAAATAGGTCCTTGATAGAAGTAACCCAGCAGGCACATCAACGGTGAACAACGTTGAAGTATGATCAGATTTCAACTTTGAAATAACGTTAGATTTATGTTCGAATTTGAAAGTTTAAAAAACGTTGAAGTTCAACGTTGAAGTTTCAATGTCATTTCAACATACTTTAATATAAATATAAAGCAAAGTACTGTACGTAACAGAGTTTAACAAAAAAATCAAGACACTATTAAATACTTCAGCTATTTTATTTCAAAACTACAGTTCAAGTGTAGCTAAAATTCAAACGATTTAAGAAGTCCTTTTAGTTTAACAATTAAGCTACAATCTGTTCCAATCTACCACTAGTTCTTCTTCTAGAGCTCTCTTGGTATGTCTAAAGTGTGTCATGATGGTGTTTGAATACTTCTACTGCTTCTGCAAATAAAATAAGGAAGTTACATGTTAAAATTGACTTGGTCAATCTCAAATTATATATAATTAATCAACTTAGTGATTTGTTTTATCTTAAAATGCTTATCTTCTAAGATTTACATAATAAAACAGCATATAGAAATTAAGATACAGCTGAAGTTTCATATTGACAGTAAATTATGTACAAAAACAATAAAAACTTTTTAAAAAGAAGCTATTTAACCCTTAACCTCATATATACGCGAAACAACGCACTTTCGACCCCCCCTTTTTTAGGCCTGAAATAGTGAGAAAATGTCCTATTTTTCCCCAAACACATGTTTTCGTTTGAGAAATGTTGTTAAAAAAAAAGTGAGCACTTTTTCGGCGCCGTCCCCTGTCCAAAAGATACTTCAGGGGGTTGCCAGAAGGGGGATGTGCCCCCTTCTTTTTGGGGGGTTTGAAGAGGGCGGAGTCCCCCTCATCGCAAAGAAAATTTTGGACTTGTGAGAGGCTTTAAATGACCCCAGGTCGATCATAAGGTAAGGTGTAACCAACGCTGAAAAGCCTTTGACTCTATCTCAATCCCTTGAGAAGTTGCAGCACTTTGAAGTAAATTTTGATGGAAAAAATCGAGGCAAAATAGTGATTTTTGGCAATTTTGAGATGTCCCCTCGTTGCCATGGTAACAGGAAATTTAACTTGAAAGAGGATGCTTTTCAGTGAAAATGGCCATTTTTCACAATATGCTCATGTGTGAAAGGGTTAACTTAAAAAATTATAAATGTTACAAAACAACATTTTTTCACCAAAATTAGGTAAAAGACCACATGTTAACATGTAAAAGCTAGATTTTGGGTGATTCAAAAGTTTTTCATCATTTTTTGTTAGCCCTTTACCCCTCGTTGCCATGGTAACAGGAAATTTAAGACTGAGCATGTCGTTACAAAAGCAATGGTCCAGTCAACATTTGTGCAAAGTTTGATTAGTATTGAAGCATTTTTCATAGTTTCATAGCAGTTTGAACTTGTAAGAGGAGGCTTTTCAGTGAAAATGGCCATTTTTCACAATATGCTAATGGCGGAAAGGGTTAAGTCTGACCTATGATTGGTAAGAAAAAACTGCTCCCATCAGTTACGTCAGCATTTTCCCAAAAACAGTCCTTTCCATGTTAAATTTATGGTATAGAAGCTACAGCTGTAATACTTTAAATTTCAGCCAGGACCAGGATCTAGAATATAAAATAAACTTATTATTCCCTATATATTCACGGCAATTAAACTTAAAATTTAACACTCAACTTTATTATTTAACCACAAACAGTTTAATCAATATTTATTTTGAAAATGCAATGGATTTAATGTATTTTTCAAACTAATTCACATTTAATTTTACTATCACTAAGATATAAAATTAATACAGCTAAATTGACGAATCGTCTTGAGGCGTAAATTATATGGGGCGAACAACACTTCATCTGCTTATAGGTTACAATAATATGATAAATAAATTTCAAAAAGGCATGGCTTGTAAAATCATAAATTGCCAAGGACATCAATAACTTCGCGTAAGGCCTACCAAACCCAAAACATTCAATTAGGTCGCGTTTTGATACAAAAGTCTCAAATATTAGAAGGAGGTTTTGTATTTCTGTTTTTATTAGTAAAATTACAGTTGTCATTTTTCATATTTTGCAGATATGGAAGGTTCCATCTCGGATATTGTTTGTGATAAATGTGGGAAACATTTCATTCGCGGATAGGTCTCAAATATTGACCACATGAACAGTCTACACGGCACAGGACCTTATAAATGTTGTGATAAAACATTTTTATAGCCCAGCAAATCGGAAACGTTACGGGTTTTACTGCTGATATTAAGATGACATTCAAACATAAGTCCTCTAGATTTTATTACCTAGTTTGTAAAATAAAAGACCCATTCTAATATACTTTAGGTTGTTTTCTTTAATGCTTTAGATTAAAAAAAAACAACACACACAACATAATAATGTTAAATACAGACACTAATTTGAAAAAAGTTGGTTTCATAAAAGACTAAGTGATAAAATGACTTGAATGTCTTTAAAATCTTAATATAACGAATAACATAAAATGCCATACCTGTCACGTTTCGATTTGTCACAACATTTACAAAGTCCTGTGCCGAGTAGCCAGTTTATGTGGTCATTAAGACAAATGTTGCCCAACATAATCCACAAACAATACCCGAACTGGAACCGCCCATATCTGCAAACTATGAAAAATGACAACTGTAATTGTGCTTATACTGAAATCGACCTCCTTCTTATATTTGAGACTTTTATTTTAATTTCTGCGATTAATTCATCTATATCGAAACTTCATTTAATATATTCACGTGAGTATGTATTCTGCTATCCATAGGGGCTTTATTCTATCCAGGACCTTTTGGCGGTATTTTTAATATTATTCAAAATTCTTTGAAAGTTTAAGGCTAAATGCATCAATCATGATTTTGTTCAATCAATATCTAGGCTATAACCTGCATAGATATTGCCTGCCCATAAAATATTGTGTGGGAGTTATCAACAATAAAAGTATGCGTGGGAGTTACCAAAATCATTTTTCTCTCATGTTTTGGAATAGAAAATGACCTGTCAACATTTAACATGCCTAATATTTACATTTTCAAATAAAGAAATTCTATGAACATTTTCTCAGTGCTAACTCGACGTAGTTTAATCAAATTCATAAAAAATACAAATTTTGCGTGAATGTTACTCGAAATATAATTGTTCACATTGAAAATTTCTGTTGAATTTTTGAGTGTTTGTAAAATCTATGAGCACAGGAGTGGAAACTAAGGTATAGGCGGCAACAATTCTTTATTCTGCGTAGGCTGCAACAGGTCTCGTATGTAAGTAAGTAAAAGGGATATAATTAAGGTAGCACTCCACACTAAATTTCAAGTTTCTGCCGTCAATGTTCTACAAGCAATATGTCTGATAAATCTGATCCCAAACTACACAACCTGGAAAAAGAAAACACATTTTGTTAAGAACATATATGTCATACCATTGCAAATCTGTAATGAAATCATCCCATGTGCAACAGTCAGGCAGTTAAAAAAAATCCAATTCATTCCGTAAAAGCCAAATATCTATAGTGGTCCGAGACCCAAAACAACATTTTTCGTCCCTCCGGCAAAAAATACCTGCAAATATACGGTCTACAAAAACTCTGTCACTGCTTTAGCAACTCCCTGTGCATGCAAAATATCACAAAGAAATAGGTGCTTGGCCTTGTAGATTTTTTGCTATTGCTGAAAGTTTGTACCCCCCTGTAAAACTACTTTTTTTCACCGAGCATGCTGTTTAAAAGCAATGTTTACAAACAATGGCGACCTTGACATCAATAATTATCAGCATGTGATTTCTAACCATGTTTTCGAATTTGCCAATGATCATATTACATGTCACAAAAACAAATTTCATGCTGAAAATGCATTTTAAAGACAACCAGTCATTTAAATCCACAATAGTCACTATATCCATGAAATCCTCCCTGGCCATTCGAAGCTGCGGCTTCATTTAGTGTGGTGTGCTGCCAAAGAATTACCTTAAAAACACATGTGAAGCGAGGTTTTTAGGCCGCCATATTGTCTGTACGCGTAACCGTAAAAGTCACGTGATTCCCTACCGTGAACTATATTTTTACTAGTAAGGGCTATTCATGTATATTTTGACCACTTTTTGGTAATAAACGTGTGTTGTAAGCGCCATTGATAATGTGTTTATTGCTCTTTTTGGTCTCTTCGCAATATTATACATTCAAATACATTTTCAAAAATTTCATTGAAATTAGTATGAATCTGGAGGTGTGCTGCTTTAAACATAAAATATATATCTTTAACAATGTAATAAAAAGTGCCATAGTATGTTAAATTTGCAGCAACTATTACAGTTTATAAGGCACTTGAAGTCTTCAAAACACAAAATTACATAATTGGCATTAAGTATATATATTTATTTTATGCAACTTAAACAGATTAGCCTTTCTTGGCAAACATTTTCAACAATTATTAATAGCATTATGGTACCTTTGTACTCATATTGTGCTTGACTTTTCTGTTATGAGATTTAATTATGGCAAACATTTCCTTAACCTCACATTAAATCTCTAAGAGGAAGTTACTCTATAATTGTATATCTATCTTATGCAACATGGAATCTAACTTAATACAAATATATGCTACAAAATTGACAAGCACTTTAATCTTTAACCAGCTTAACTCTTCAATTGGCCTGTCCAGCTTCCATTTTTTTGAACTATCAATAATCAATTTTATGGATGTTTTAAGATGAAAAATTGAAGTTGGTTAGCCAAAAGTATAGAGTTTGGTCGTACATTCAGGTTAGCCTGGCTCTATACTGGTAGCAAAGGCTGGTCTCTTACAGTTAAAGCCGGTTTAGACAGTGTTAAGTATAATTAATAACTTTTATCAATGTCCATGTATATCATGTCATCACCTTAGTGTAGTTAAAGGTTAGCTAATATTAAATTATATAAGAAGTTAACCCGTTACTGCACTTAGGTGACGAGATATATATTTCTATATAATTATAATAACAATGATAGATACGTTTTTCATACAGATATACTTGTATATTATATTTGAAAGAAAAAAATAAGAAAGTCGTGAGAGGGAAATTATTCCCTGTAAATTATTCAATCACATGAACAATGCATGTATTATGTGTTATGATAGACATACAGTATTGTCGATATCTTCCCAGTTAACAATACTATTGATCATACAAATGTTTGTTTGAAGTAGACATTACATAATTTAGTTCTAGTCCGTACATGGTATTGTATTTCAATGTAGTTTGAATGTATAATACTTAGTAATGGTGTAAATTTTGCACTGTCGGAAAATCAAATATTCTTGCTACTTGAGGCATATTTTGGTTTAAAAAGGTAACGTTGATTTTATTTATTTTTTAAATTACAATCATATCCAGGATCTTCTATTTTGAGTATTTGTCGTACTTATATTGTACTGTTTTTATTATATATAAAATTTGTAGGTTAACTTGATTCGTTTTACAGCAGGTGTTTAAATAAGATTTATAATTGCAGTTTATGGTTTTATATATAGAACAATGTTAATACAAACACGTTATTTGATTGAAATTCAGGTTAAAACACACATGTACAAAATAAATACGCTTATATATTTTTGCTCGACTTTGCACAGAATAGGAAGAGCTATTTTTGTAATCAGCCCGGCGCCGGGTAACAGTTCTGTTAAATTTTGTTGCCGCATGATGCAAGTTTGTATCCCCTTGACTGCTGAAGGGAATGTGTTGAAACTTCAGACACATGTTCTCTGTGATGATCTTACATGATTGGCTTAATTAGGTCCTATAAGTCGAAGCTATCTTTTTACAGAGTTATGTGTCTTTTCTTACTAATAAGCACTGTCATGTGTCTCTGGTTGAGTGATAAAAGTTGTTGACATCAAACCACTTGCCTCTCACCGCCGTGGGTTCTACTCCAATCTATCCAACTAGCTTGAGGAGGGTAAGTGGTTCTTACTCAGGTACCGCTTCGTGCCTGAATTAATGCATGAACTCAGGGCACCTGAGGTCTTCCTCCACTAGTAAAGATGGAAAGTCTCCATATATTGTGTTGGTATAGCATATACCATAAAACCTAACCAAACACAAAATTTACAATTAAAACAAGACTAAAAAGTGTATCTCATTTATTTTTGATCATATTTACGAGTAAATTATTTTAATTGACTGCAATTTTATTCTTATTTAAGATATTTTACATTAGAATGATTTATTTTGCAGGTAGTCACAACATATACTGATTAAATATCTTCCTGTTGACAATTACCTGTGCATATTATGCAGATTGAAATGTTAAACCTGGATCATATTTCTTCAATTTACATGTTATTTCTGTACAAATTTGTAGGAACCCTTATCATATTTCTTTTGTGTGTTATCTAATTGTATATGAATTGATTTGTTATACTTTATAGTTAAGGTGTTTAATTACAAGTTTCTGATTATTTGTAGTTAAAGGAGTTATATGTTTACAAACAAGCAGTTTATTATACATTTGATGTCAATCTGTAATGATTTTTGATGAATCGGTATTATATAAAGGTTAAGTTTAACAGATATCTGTACTTCAGGTAGCATTAGATTTAGACGTGGATCCAGATTTTTCTTACCAGAGTGGATGCAGATGAAGTTTTAACAAGAGGTAATGCTTATTTCAAAGGGATATTAATATTGTACTAGTTTTCATGAGGTATCAAGAGTCAAAATTTTGCTGATTTTCACTAGTGTTTGCATGATTTTTGCTAAAATTAAAGTGTCAAGTTATGGAGTCTAGTCTAGAAGAGTCAAGTTATCTCAATAGAGAAGTCTAGTTATCTCAACAGAGAAGTCTAGTTATCTCAACAGAGAAGTCTAGTTATCTCAACAGAGAAGTCTAGTTATCTCAACAGAGAAGTCTAGTTATCTCAACAGAGAAGTCTAGTTATCTCAACAGTTATCTCAACAGAGAAGTCTAGTTATCTCAACAAAGAAGTCTAGTTATCTCAACAGAGAAGTCTAGTTATCTCAACAGAGAAGTCTAGTTATCTCAACAGAGCAGTCTAGTTATCTCAACAGTTATCTCAACAGAGAAGTCTAGTTATCTCAACAGAGGAGTCTAATTATCTCAACAGAAGAGTCTAATTATCTCAACAGAGAAGTCTAGTTATCTCAACAGAGAAGTCTAGTTATCTCAACAGAGAAGTCTAGTTATCTCAACAGAGAAGTCTAGTTATCTCAACAGAGCAGTCTAGTTATCTCAACAGTTATCTCAACAGAGAAGTCTAGTTATCTCAACAGAGGAGTCTAATTATCTCAACAGAAGAGTCTAATTATCTCAACAGAGGAGTCTAGTTATCTCAACAGAGGAGTCTAGTTATCTCAACAGAGGAGTCTAGTTATCTCAACAGAAGAGTCTAGTTATCTCAACAGAAGAGTCTAGTTATCTCAACAGAAGAGTCTAGTTATCTGAACAGAGGAGTCTAATTATCTCAACAGAGGAGTCAAGTTATCTCAACAGAAGAGTCGAGTTATCTCAACAGAGGAGTCTAATTATATCAACAGAAGAGTCTAGTTATCTCAACAGAAGAGTCTAGTTATCTCAACAGAAGAGTCTAGTTATCTGAACAGAGGAGTCTAATTATCTCAACAGAGGAGTCAAGTTATCTCAACAGAAGAGTCGAGTTATCTCAACAGAGGAGTCTAATTATCTCAACAGAGAGTCTAGTTATCTCAACAGAGGAGTCTAATTATATCAACAGAAGAGTCTAATTATCTCAACAGAAGAGTCTAATTATCTCAACAGAGGAGTCTAATTATATCAACAGAAGAGTCTAGTTATCTCAACAGAAGAGTCTAATTATCTCAACAGAGGAGTCTAGTTATCTCAACAGAGGAGTCTAATTATATCAACAGAAGAGTCTAATTATCTCAACAGAAGAGTCTAATTATCTCAACAGAGGAGTCTAATTATATCAACAGAAGAGTCTAGTTATCTCAACAGAAGAGTCTAGTTATCTCAACTGAGGAGTCTAGTTATCTCAACAGAGGAGTCTAGTTATCTCAACAGAGGAGTCTAATTATCTCAACAGAAGAGTCTAGTTATCTCAACAGAGGAGTCTAGTTATCTCAACAGAGGAGTCTAGTTATCTCAACAGAGGAGTCAAGTTATCTCAACAGAGGAGTCTAGTTATCTGAACAGAGAAGTCTAGTTATCTCAACAGAGCTGTCTAGTTATCATAATCGGTGTTCTAAGTACAGAACAAAATAACCATGATACTCCTAGTACATGAAGAAAAGGTCATAACTGATAATGTTTCAAGAGAGATATATAAGGTCATTAAGTGACCTGATTGCAATTGGCAATGTGTTTGAGATTACAGAAAGGCACAAAATGTCATCAAAGATAGTAGAAATCGCTCACATTTACTTTCATGAATGATGTATTAATACAGTTAATCATATATGAAAATGTGATAAAGTTAGGTTATTAGTTTAGATAAATGTCTTTTATATAAAATTAATGTGTGACAAGGATTTATGGATTTTGGCATAAATTATTTTCAATACTAATGAGATTTTATGACTTATTTTTAAGAGTCCTCCCTGGCAGGATTTAAACCCACAGTGGTGAGTGGCTTGTGTTTCAATCAACAACCTTAACCCCTTGGCCATGGATGGACCCTGAATTTAAATGACTCGGTAATATTGCTGATGTTTGTAAATAATAATGATAGAAATTTTTCATGTGTGGATTAGTCTCTTAACTGTCAAATGGAGGTGTTTAATATGCCGTCTACAAGTTTTAATCGAGTGAGTGAGTGGTGACAAACTACATGTTTCATAAGATAAGAACAACTGAGCACTTGTATTGTGAGAAATATCATCATGTAACTGTATTTACATCCCCTGAGGTGTATGACTTAACAGAGTCTTATTATTATATTGACCATAAGGTTTACTGAATTTTAATCAGCTAGTTGGTTATATTTCAGTGTTTGGTGAAAAGTTGTTATGATTATGTAAAATTCATTATGTGGGAAAGTTATAGAACTGTCAAACTAACGTTTCTGGTTTTTTTGTGTTTTGTTGTTTTTTTGTTGTTGTTTTTTTGTTTTTTTTTTTAAATTTATTGCAACCAAATAATCTGTAGTTATGGCGTTATGAGGATTGACTATCATTTCATGACTCTAGTTACCTCCCCTGATGTCACTGACTGTAACATTACATTAAATAAGGGGTATTATTTTCATTATAAATATGATACATTATAGTTTTAAAGCATGTAGGTTATAAATGTAAATGATAAATATAAGATTACTCTCTGAGGACAGTATGATCATGTATCTATTACAGCCATGCATTATTCTGTCTGATTTATGTAAAATAGTTGGTAAGAAGTATGAAATGGAGAAAAACCTAAAGCGGATAACATATCATGTAATTTAATAAATGACAGTAAAAATATTTCATTCAGTTTTTATATAACCAGTAACTTTTGAAACTAATGTAAAAACCTCTATAGGTATCCTGGTATTGTATAACCAAGGTGTGTTAAACATGAAATCTAGTTACTGCAAACTGTAACATTTTATGTTTGATTTACATGGCTTTCTAAATCTTTAGATACATAATCACTGTTATACTTGTTTTAAGCTCACCTGTCACAATTTAGTGCCTAAAGTTCGGCATTTGTGATGTTCTGTGCCAATTTTATCAATATTATCTACAATTTCTTTATTTAATAACATCTCCTCTTGAAGCACAATAGAGGGTTTTGAGTAAACTTCACAGAAATGATCCTTAGGCTGCCCTCTACAAGATTTATAGTGAAAAGATCAAAGGGCACCTGAGGTCTTCCTCCACCAGTTAAACTGGAACCTGGCCATATGACCTAATTACTGTGTCGGTGTGATGTAAAACCAAATCAAACAAACTAGATTCATATAAATGGTTCCAGTCTTAGATGCATTTGGTCACAGGACCTTGAAACAAAAAACTTTAAAAATAAATTCTTTAAAAATCTAAACAACAAAGTCCAGAACCAAAAACTAATTTTTCAAATTAAGCTTCACCTTGTGCACATATATACATGTAAATCATTCCCCTAGGGTCAAATTCAGTCTCTCAATAAGCTCCTAGGGGTCATTTAGCTTTTAACTATGACATTATATAGACATACATGTACATGTATACGAAACACATTTAAGTCTTCTATTGTGACATAATGATGCCAAGAGTTTTGATTTTTGGCATTCAAAGCATTTTCTTATGAATTTTTACAATAGTCAACACAAATCATTGCCCATAGGGTCATCAAAGATGGTCTATCCTTGGTGTCATTTTATATAGACTTATTTATACATATCTTCTCCCTTAGAGACTACAATGCCCACACTGTATTATAAGTTATTTGGCATCTTAGACTAAGCATCACATTGTGGTCCTCTACAAAAGTTATATAAATCAATCTTATGTGGTCAGCCCTGTCCTAGGGATAACTTGGAGAAACTAACATAAACATCTTTTCAAATATAGTTGGTACAATCAGTTTTTTTTTAAATTTATTGCTTTTTATCTGAGCAATTGAGATATCGAAAATGGTGTTGCTAAGCCAGACATAAACAATGCTCTTGTGTACCTTCAAATATTAATAGTATAATTGTTTATTTATATTTCCAGATGGAAGATATATTAGAGCAATGGGGACTGTTGTGTACCACAATAGGGGTTGGTACAGCTGTGGCAGGGCTTGCAGCTACATCATATTATGTTGCCAGTATGCCAGACCCCAATTGTATACCACCAGTGGATTTAAATGACCAGTCCTATCTTCTTGAGGTATATTATACATATATTTCTTGCATATCAGACAGGATAATCTAACTGTTGACAATGTTGCTAGAAAAACCTGTCTTACACCATCTTAGTAAGACAAGTCTTGTGCTTTCATTGAATGTAATGACGTCATTCCTGCATGCCATTTATGAATGAATTGCTTTCTAAGGATGACGTCATTTTGCAGTTATGAATGTAGTTGTTAATTCATTTGCTTCTATAAGAAAAAAGTTTTAAATTACGATATTATTATTCAAAATTTCTTTTAGAAATATGATTTATATATAATACGTGAGAAAAAGAATCAAACACTGGCTGTCTTCACAGACAGTCCTGAATATTTAACTCTCGTGTTCCTATTTTGCAGTTATTAACTCAACAGAGCCTAAGTAATGTTATCGCTGTAAATAGTTACCCTCGAGCTCAATATTCCTGTTTCAATATAAGAGACTTACACCAGTACAAACTGTTTGTACTGGTGTAAGTTTCTTATCAGGTTTGAAAATTTATTACATTACAATGATTTTAACTGTAAATTAATCATGTGCCTAGAATACAACTAGTGACTTGAATGGTCGTCTGCCAAACTTGTCATTGTAAAAGAAAAACTTTTGTGCCTAGAACAGTTCATGTGCCTAGAATTGTCTTTGTGCTCACAATAGTTATTGTGCCTAGTAAAGTTCTTGTGCCTAGAATTGTCTTTGTGCCCAGAATGGTTACATGTATTGTGCCTAGTAATGTTCATATGCCTAGAATTGTCATTGTGCCCAGAATAGTTATTGTTCCTAGTAAAGTTCTTGTGCCTTAGAATTGTCTTTCTGCCCAGAATAGTTATTGTGCCTAGTAATGTTCATATGCCTAGAATTGTCTTTGTGCCCAGACCAGTTAGTGTGCCTAGAAAAGTTCATGTGCATTTAATTGTCTTTGTGCACAGAATAGTTATTGTGCCTAGAAAATTTCTTGTGCATAGAATTGTGTTTGTGCTAAGAATGGTTACTGTGCCTAAAAGAGTTATTGTGCCTAGAATGGTCTTCAGTGTGCCTAGAATGGTTACTGTGCCTAGAAAAGTTATTGTGCTAATAAAGTCCTTGTGTCTAGAATAGTTACTGTATCTGTGACAAATAATTTTGACTAAAATTGTTCTTGTGTCCCTTAAATGGTTCTTGTGGCTGTTACGAACTGTTTTTGTTCATGATAATGGTTTCAGTGCAAGTTCCGGATTTAATTTTACTGTATTTTCCATTATGCCATCGGGCAAATTATTAAGTGTCAAAAACCATAGTTTACAGCCTTAAAAGATAAATGATATGTAAAATGAAAATAATTTATAGAAACTAAGAAAAACACTTATGAAGGTTTGGCATATTCACAATTTTAGGATGGTTCTAGAACGAGCAAGCTGGTTGCTAAAGGGGCGGAGTATAAGCCACTTTATGAAGGCATGGAAACCTTCTATGATGTTTTCCAGAGAGGCATTAAACTGTCAGGTAAAATATAAAATTTTATTTTATGATTAGATCTTTAAAGAAGACAGCATTAAGTAAAACATTTAATTTATTTCATTACCAAAACAGCTGAGTTATAACTTATGTTATTGTTCACACTGAGCAAAATTGTAACTTCTGGTGTTATTACTGAAATACCCAAGTTATAATTTATGTTATTCCTGACAGAGTCAAGTAATTACTTATGTTATTACTGACAAAAATAAGCTGTAACTTATTACTGAAGGATCTGAGTCACTGAATGGGCTGAGTTAAACATTGCAGTTTTACTGAATTGGCAGAGTTATAACTTACATTATTTCTAAATGGTCTGAGTTATAACCTATGGTACAACTTTATTGGCAGAGTCATAACTTACATTTTTACTGAATTGGCTAAGTCATAACTTAATGTAAAACTGAAAGAGCTTCAGTTACAACTTATTTACTTAATGAGCTGAGTTATAACTTCCCGTTACATTTCATGTTACCCTTATGTTCTGTTATACAGGTAATGGTCCATTTCTGGGAACACGTTCTGGTCCAAATCAGGAATATGAGTGGCTGTCTTACCAGGATGTAAGATATTTATCTATGGAGTATATTAATTTTTGTAATGAGAATAAGTAAAGAAGAACACATAGGGCCTTTCACATAAACATCAAGGATTAAACACCATTATTCTGTATTTCTTTATCTGAACACTTAAGAACAATCAGATTACTGTTGCCCATATTTTCTAACTGGCTAATGTCCTGCTTGATTTTGATTTTGGAATACATGTTTTTTATTGTTTACATGTGGTATATGTGCATTTTAATGTCAAAATATTTAAAGAAATCAAGCAATGTTACTGTGACAGTATTTCAAAGTCATTTCAGACAACATGTAAGTTTTGGCTGGTGTGAGTTTATACAGTGATGGTTTAATTTTATTAATTTTTTTACCATTGCTGAGATATTTCCCTTCTTTAAGATTTTTATATTAACAAAAGCAGATGTCAAGCTTTGAGTTTTTAAATATGATTTAGCATGAACTTCATTTGAGTGATGTAATATTATTCTGGTCGTTTAGGATTCCTTTGATTTCAAAAACCTTTTTGCTTGTGTGCCATAGAATACCACTTAAGCTATTGCTAGGAGAGCATGAGAGATGTTATACTTTAACATTATCACTAAATATGTACAGACTCAATGAAATCCAGTCTTCAATTTTCAACGTTTTTTCTATTGTTGTCATAATGCTGTTAAAGGACCTAATTTTTGCAAGATTTTATTGAGCCCAGTCATAATGGGTGATATAATTCAAGACATATATGTTCTGTTGATGTATAAATCTATGTTGTTGTAGGTATATGACCAGTCTGTAGCACTGGGGTCATGGATGGTCGGTCAGGGAATGAAGAGTGAAGACAAGACAATTATTGGTATCTTCAGTCAAAATAGATCTGAGGTTTGTGACTTTGCCAATCATTGTTTGTTTGTTGGGGTGGGGGTGGTTGGGGAGGGTTGAAGAGTATTGGTGTGTGGTGCCACACGATCACTGTAAATATCATATGATATCTCTTCTACATGTTAGAAACCATTATTATGATTGGATGGCAATTTTAAGTCTGGCTAGTTGACTATTTTCTTAGTGTCTTAAGTAATACTCGCAACAGTATTGATTATAGGAGTCAGAAGAGAATTTGAACCCACAAAATCAGAACCCACAACATCCAGAACCCACAAAATCCAGAACCCACAACATCCAGAACCCACAACATCCAGAACCCACAACATCCAGAACCCACAAAATCCAGAACCCACAAAATCCAGAACCCACAACATCCAGAACCCACAACATCCAGAACCCACAACATCCAGAACCCATAACATCCAGAACCACAACATCCAGAACCCACAAAATCCAGAACCCACAACATCCAGAACCCACAAAATCCAGAACCCACAACATCCAGAACCCACAAAATCCAGAACCCACAACATCCAGAACCCACAACATCCAGAACCCACAACATCCAGAACCCACAACATCCAGAACCCACAAAATCCAGAACCCACAACATCCAGAACCCACAATATCCAGAACCCACAACATCCAGAACCCACAAAATCCAGAACCCACAACATCCAGAACCCACAACATCCAGAACCCACAACATCCAGAACCCACAAAATCCAGAACCCACAACATCCAGAACCCACAACATCCAGAACCCACAACATCCGGATTAGGAGTCTGATACTCTAGTGAACCCCTTTCACCTCTCTTAATCTCTCTTCCACCTTTACTTTAATAAAGAAGGCAATGAAAGTAAAGTAGAGTAATGTAACCCATAGATGCAATCAGGCATAAATAAATAAAGGTTAAGAAAATTTTTCACATGCTAGTTTTGAAAACATAAAAATGTATCTATAATAATTCATTTTATTACAATGTGTAATTTATTAAATATCAGTGGGAAATATATTACATTACAGTGGGTAATTAATTACATTTTAGTGGGTCATTTATTATATTACAGTGAGTAATGTAATACATTACACTGGATAATTTATTACATTACATTGAGTAATTTATTGCATTATAGTGTAATATATTACATGACAATTGGTTATTTATTTCATTACAGTGGGTAATTTATTATATTACAGTGGGTAATTTATTGCATTACAGTGGGTAATTTATTACATTATTGTGGGTAATTTTTTACATTATAGTGGGATATTTATTACATTACAGTGGGTAATTTATTACATTGCAGTGGGAATGTCTAATATTACAATGGGTAATTTTTTATATTACAATGGGTAATTTATTACATTGCAGTGGGTAATTTATAATATTACAATGGTTAATTTATTACATTACAGTGGGATATTTATTACATTACAGTGGGATATCTATTACATTACAGTGGGTAATTTATTACATTATATTGGATAATATATTACATTAGATTGAGTAATTTATTATATTACAGTGGGTAATTTATTACAGTATAGTGAGTTATTTATTATATTTTAGTGGGCAATTTATTACATTACATTGGATAATGTATTACATTATAGTGGGAACTTTATAACATTACAGTGGATAATTAATTGCATTACATTGGGTAATTTATTACATTACAGTCGGTAATTTATTATATTATAGTGGGTAATTTATTACATTACAGTGGGTAATTTATTACATTACAGTATGTTATGTATTACATTACAGTGGATAGTTTTTTGCATTAGATTGGGTAATTTATTACATTACATTGGGTAATTTATTGCATTACAGTGGGTTATTTATTATATTACTGTGGGTAATTTATTACATTACAATAGGTAATTTATTAGATAACAGTTGGTAATTTATTACATAACAGTAGGTTATATATATTGAATTACAGCGGGGAAAAAATTATTATATAAAAGTGGGTAATTTATTTTATTACATTGGGTAATTTATTACATTACAGTGGATTATTTATTACATTACACCGGGTAATTTATTACATAACAATGGTTATATATTACATTACAGTGGGTAATTTATTACATTACAGTGGGTAATTTATTACATTACAGTGGGTAATTTATTACATTACAGTGGGTAATTTATTACATTACAGTGGGTAATTTATTACATTACAGTGAGTAATTTATTACATTACAGTGGGTAATTTATTACATTACAATGAGTAATTTATTACATTACAGTGGGTAATAACAGAGAAAGCTTGTTCAGCATATAGTTTTATACCTGTGGCGTTATATGACACTCTAGGAGATGATGCTGTCACATTCATCATGGAGCGAAGTTAGATTTTATTTTCTTTATCTTAATCAGTTAATATAGCTTTTAGCACAAATTTTTTTAAAAATAGTGCAAGGCATTGTTCTTACCTCTCTGTGTTGACAATATAATTAAAGTGTCACACTTTGGTTAAGTTTATGAGTCTCTAAAACTTACTGAAGAAGGGAATGAGTTTAAACTTCATGCAACTGCTCTCTGTGAATATGTAACATGATGGGCACAGGTCCCGTAACTTTTAATTACCTTTTTGCAGAGTTATGCAATTCTTTGCTGTCAAGCACTGAGAATAGTCGAGCATGCTGTCTTGCATACAGCTTTTGTTTAGTCATAATGCCACAGTAATTACTAAGTAAGTGATCATCACTAACTTTGACTTTTCTCAAAGAATTTTGTAAAAAAAGAATAAAATGAAAAATAATAACACTTTCTCTGTAGCAAGGTTTGGTCCTGACTAAAAATTCTACCCTGAAAAAATAATGAAATAAACTAATTACATACAATAATATTACTAATTGTATATGAAAATATTCTCTTATAACAAAAGAGAGTTTTCATTTTCTATATTATTTATTTTTCAGCTGAAATGCCTCTTATTGTGGTTGATTTATCAGAAAAAGTTAATAAATTGTTACAAATGGTTTCAAATGGGCATGGCAAAAGTCTTAAAACCATCCTTGTGATGAACGGGTTAGACGGGGTGGATAGAGAACTTGCAGCCAAGGTCAAGATCAAGGTTGTTTCCTTCAAGGAGGCACTGGTAAATACATTTTCCTCCCCTTAACAGTGAAATGGACTTAACTAACACTTGAAGTGAGCAAATCCTTTAATCATATTAGAATGTTCTACACATAGATTTATTGGTATAATTATAAAGTTTAATGAAAAAAACAACAAAAAAACAGTTGAACAATCTGTATTTTTGCTTTCAAGATTAAGTTATTTCAGCAAAACTGTACCATCAAAGGAATATCATATACTTATACCAAAACATATTTTCATACTTTCCTGAAATCTGCTCTCACATTGTGTGGATCTGAAAGGACTGTGGGGGTGGGGAGGGATTTGACTGATATATGGATTCCTGAGATTTGGGCATGGGGAGGAATTTGACTGATATATGGATTCCTGAGATTTAGGCATGGGGAGGGATTTGACTGATATATGGATTCCTGAGATTTAGGCATGGGGAGGGATTTGACTGATATATGGATTCCTGAGATTTGGTTATCAACTTATGTTTTTTAGCAAAAGTTACGCAAAAATTTGTGAAATCAGCAAAATATGATCCATGACTCCTCAGGAAAAGTCAACACCCTTTTGGAATATTCATTACCAATTGTTGAAATTTTGTGAATCTATCTGTTAGAAAATCATGGATTCATGCCTATTTTAAAGGACTTCACTGAGAATTTTTGATATGACAGCTTTGGATTGAAAATTATTTTTCAAGATTTATGTTCCATTTGATGTAGGTCTAGACCAATAACATATGTGCAACATTTCAGATCATTTAATCTCTCTGTTTTCCAGAAAAACCGTATTCTAATTGTAAAAAATGACCCAAAATTGAGAAAACTAAGTGCAACGCTTTTCACTCAAATCTAGCTAAGATCTTAGCACAAAAATACCATTTTCAATTTATTAACAAGACTAATATTTTCTTAATTATCTTTTGCATATTTTATTGTTAAGCTCCCCATCGTATCTTATAATGTAGGAAATTCAAATTTCATGTTTTAAGACTTTTGAACCTCAGTGGAGTTCCTTTTATATTTCAACTGCTATTTGCTTTTGTATATAATAGATACAATATTACATAGATATTAGTAGATTATGACAATTCAGTATTTTAAAATAAAAGGCAAAAACTATGTTAAATAATAATTGTTCCACAATAAATTGTTCACAAAAATATTATTTGTATATTTTTTTTATTAGTTGTTTATATATTAATGTTTCAGGGAAAGGGAAAAGCTGATCAAAGAAATGTTCAGGTAATGTTTGTATTCCTTCATTTTATATATTTTTTTTAATAATAAAATATTTGTTTTAAATAAATGCAAAGCCATTAGGTTGATAGGACATAATTAGTACAACCTCTGCAGATCAAGCCACACTGTTTAGGAGATGATGATTTTGGTTATTGTTGAGAGAAGTGTTCAGCTTTTCTGAGGTTAAATTTTATTGCAATGTCTTACATAATAATTGTTTAATGTTTAATAATTGATTTTAAGCAGTTTAAAACTAAAACATGTCATTACACTGTGTATAATATATGTTATTATTTTCTCCGCAGCCTCCAGGTCCTGATGACACAGCATTAATCTGTTATACCAGCGGAACTACAGGTACTTTGTTCTACTTTATTTGTCATTTGAGCCACGTCACGACAAAACCAACATAGTGTGTTTGCGACCGGCATGGATTCAGACCAAACCCATTATGTTGGTTTTGTCGTGACGCGGCTCATTTGTTATTTTATTTTCTTTACACCTAAATAAGTATGTCATTATATTAGCATGTCTGAAAAGCCAGAGACTGGCATATATTAGAATATTAGAGTGTACTAGAATCTAGTAGGTACAAAATGTTTCCAGTGATTTCATAGAAGGCAGTGTATGTAAGAAGTAATTTGACCTTATAAGGTTCTTAAGAAAGTCAAATAATTATGACACATTCTTGACTGTACAATAATGGACAAGTTGAGACTTACTTGTAGAGGGGGATATCTCGTATATAAAGGCCCAGTATGCCTCAGAAATGCTGTAACACTATTTACATACAGTCACCATTAAGCTATAATGTTATAAAATTCCAGGTACATCATATTTTATATATAAACTTTTTTTCCAGGTAACCCAAAAGGTGTGATTATAACTTACAGACAGGCTCTTGCTCAAATATCCATGATTACTATGAATAACTCTGTAAGTTTAATTTTAACATAATAAATCTAAGTTTAAATTTTAACATTATATAATAAATAAAGCTATTTAGTTTAACTTTTAACATAATAAAACTAAGTAAGTTTTTACCATGCCATGGACAAATCTTGATTTTCTTTGATTTGAATTGATTAGAAAGCAAATAAATATTTCATTCATTCTAATAAATAACCTATGAATCGGTAGACATACAAATAAAGGGAACTTTAAAAGAATCCTTTAAGAATTTCCAAAATGGCAAAATTCAATATGTAATGCAGGCTCAGTGTGATTGAGTCTGTTATGGGTAGTACTGTAAAACTGCAAACTTACCATCCACATGCCCCCTAGCACGGGCTTAATGAGATAAACCATTTTGACTGTATTTTACCCTGTCCTATTATAGCAGTACTGTCATGAAGAAGTTAAACCAATATAGAGAAATATTAACTTATTCCACTGAGATAAAACAGGATTAAATATACAGATTTAAAATGTGCAGCCTGTCTGGGACTCAAACCAAGGTGGGAATTATTGTAATACAGTACTGTGACTGTACTAATTGTGCTATCAGCTTGCTTACATATTTTCAATTCTAATCAGTGAACAGTTAAATACTGTGACATACTCCCCTCATTATATTGAAATTCTTCCTTGAATTAAAATGAGTAAAGAGACCAATCAAAGCTGTAAGCCATCATGGTCCCCTGTTGGGCACCAAGTGTACATCCTGACTGGGACTTGAACCAGGGAAGGAATTATCGGAATACTGTACGGTGGCACTTACCGACTGAATTCTCCGGATGCTAATACATTTTCAATACAGTGACATATGACTTTGTTATACATTATTATATGTGTATTTTGATGTACCAACTGTAAAATGCTTAAATGGGTATGTTATGCGATAACACATTCTAAAATTAAATTTATATGGAGCTTATCGCTTTTCAAATTATACTTGTTAACCTTATTATCTTTCCTTGGTTTCAGCATTACAGAAAATTCAATAAAGATGACACTCATTTGTCTTACCTTCCTCTAGCTCACATGTATGAACGTATTGGTCAACAGTGTTTGACCATGGAGGGAGCTAAGATTGGATTTTTCCGTGGGGATGTTAAACTTTTGTTAGATGATTTGCAGACATTAAAACCAACTGTCTTCTTCTCTGTACCCAGACTTATGAACAGAATCTATGATAAGGTTTGTATGCATGTCCGTCTGACTGGTAAACAAAATCTATGATAAGGTTGTGTTATAAATTAAAAATAATTTAAGAATGTTTAAAATCAAGATATGTTAATTGTGCCAAGTTTTAATGTTTATGTACTCAGTGTACAATATAATTGCTGAGGGAAAAACAAATGTTTTGTTATCTTAAACTAACATGTAGAATATGAAAGGACAGACAAAGATTTTGATTATTAAGTGACATATTCTGTTTTGCATCAGGAATGCAGATATTTGAAAAAAAATTATCAGCAGTTTTCATTTTTGATAAAAAATATTGTATCTGTAATACAGGTGATTGCAGGAGTTAAAGCCAGTAAAGTGAAACAGTTTCTGTTTAACTGGGCAATTTCTTCCAAGGCTAAGGAACTGAAACAGTAAGTTTTCTTTTTGCAATACAAGATGTGTAATTTTGTCTATTAATCTACTAATTAATAACCCCCCCCCCTTCACACCCATATATTCATCTTTAGTTACAGGAAACATTGACCCAAATATACAACAAGGCAAGTAAATGTAAATTATATGTATTGAGCTGAGAGATATTTGTCTACCACTACATCTCCCCATCCCCCCCTGTCTCCAGCCCCCAATAATGTTCATCTTTTGTTACAAATGTAGTACAACAAGGCAAGTAAAATATCCCGTACGAAAACTTCCGCCCTGAAAAAAGCAGAAATTCCGCCTAGCTACTAGGCGTAATCCGTCTAAGGCATTTCAGGTTTACATATCACAGATTCCTCCTATAAGCAGGAATACGCTGCGAAATATGCAAATTTTCTTAGGAGGAAAACAGTTAGGGTAGCAAGAAAAAATCCTCCTTAGAAAATTTATCCAGGAAAAAATTCAGCTTAAAGAAAGCACTAGCAGGAGAAAATTCCACCTTAGGAAAATTCTTAGCCGGAAAAAATTCCGCCTAAAATATTTTAACCAGGAAAAAAATACCTTCTTAGAAAATCACTAGCAGGAGAAAATTCTTCCTTGAAGGAATACTAGCAAAAGATCTGCCTAAGGAAATGAAGATATTCAATTTTGTGATAGTACACTAATAAAGTTGAATTATGGATGGATACAACATTATTTTTTAGCTGCATAAGAATAATTGGAATCCAAAATTGCAGACAGACAATAGGTGATCACAATTACAAAGCTTTTAAGTTATTTTTGTGAGCTTTACCATAATGTTTTCTACATTAGGGTGCATGTACAGTACGTAAAAGAGTCACACAAAAAACAGAAACACGAGTTATATTTTTTATTGCACTGCTATTGTATTGTTTTAATCCATGGCAAATTATTTCATTTTATTTCACTGTAAATGTTTTTTGTTCAGGTGGTTGTTTTCATTTTTAATCCAAGCATAACTGATCTGCTTTAACTTATGGTATCGTTAATATCCTTGTCCGTGACTCCTCCCCTCCCATTCTTTTTACACCAGCTTGAGACATATCCTGAAACACAAACAGTCATCAGTAAAACACTGCCACCACTAATATCTTATATTATTGTTTCTTGTCATTGTATGCAGTTATAATTATACATGCATTTAAACTATAATTCATTACAACCAAACTTAGTGTTACAAATTTACTCTCAAACTTAATGCAAAATTATTTAATTTATTTGAAATATATTTTTATTGTTTAAATGTATCCAAAAGTTACTTACCTGAATTTTTATGATATTGGTATTTATCTTCTTATCCAAGGTCATAATGTAGCATTCAAAATTCATTTACAACTGAGCATATCCAGATTATTGTCATTTTCATTCACGAGGCTAAAGTCTTATTTTTTTTTCTTTGAAAAATTCAAAAATATTCAATCCTTACACTTTAAACAAAATATTATCTCAAAAATTGCTTATATTTTATCACCACAATTTTTAACTATCAATAAAATCCTTTGTTATTTGCTTTATTTTTACTGTCTAAGCTTCTGCTGACCCATATTTCCTAGATTTCAAATTATGGACAAGTCCATTGATATGATGGTAAACAGGGATAATCCAACCCATCGTTTTATTTTCACAATTATATAAAAATACCAGAAAATAAATGGAAAAAGAATCCAAAATTCATAATAAATATCTTTAAAAAAAACTTTGCAAAGTCCTTCTTAACAGACTCATCATATAAAATGTACAAAGTAACTGTTGCTTCCCCCCAAATAAATCGCATGGAACAGTCTGGACTGTAGCAGAATTTACGATCTGACCTGTGTGTTATCAAGTCTGTGGTGTTAAATCATAGTAGAGTGGTTACTAGAGGCAGTATTTATTTATTTATCCTGTTGATAAGAAATTTTCAGGGATATTACTCATTTAATTATATTACATTAAAAAGCTTAATATATGAGTTTAAGTCATACCCAAATTTAACAAAGTGAAATATATTCTATGCAAAAGTCATCACAACATCATTATATAATATGTTTTAAGTTTTAGTTTTGTTGTGGAGTTTTTTTATCAATTAATGATTATGTATGTTTATGTTTGTACAAACAATATTTTAGTTTGGAAAATTAACAATGAATGAAAGCAGCAAAATAATTGTTGATCACTTAATAATCGATTTATTATATACCTGTCATCTTCAGAAATTTCTCCAAATTCAGAAATCTGTCTAGTAAAATTTTCTAAGTTCAATTTCTGGTTAAAAAGAAAGTCTAAGTACATAATTCCTGTTAACAAATAACTGACAAAATTCTAAGTCCTAAAACCCGTCTAAATTATTGCTCATCCCATATTTTCCGCCTAAGCCTTAGTGTGTTTATGGGTTAATCATAATCATAACACTAAGAAACTACAGGGAAAAATGTTGATATTTAGTTAGGGAAAAAAAAGGACAAATGAGGGATATATAATAATACTAAAATAGCTTTATAGACTTAATCAGTATTTCTATATTTTAAATTCATGAACAGGAGTAGTATAGAGTATGATGGTTTCCGGGACACTTTGAAGCCTAAAAAAGTGTTTATCTATCAAACCAAAGGGTAAGACAGCTCGACATAGCTTACCTATCAACCCAAAAAGTAAAA